>NC_136483.1:199667240-199719740 GCF_053919585.1 Euprymna scolopes
CCCCCTCGCCAAACTTTCACAATAAACACTCGTCTAGCTGTGAACACTATCAATAATTCCCCCCACTCTTTATCTGTGCCTAAACCTAAACGTAGATTCCATGAACAAAGCTTCTTTCTTAGAACTGCACGCCTGTGGAATTGTCTTCCGATTTCCTGCTTTCCGGCTGACTACAATATGGTTGTGTTCAAGTCTAAAGTAAATAAGTTCTTGATGAGCCGTTCCATATAAGTTATCAAATTTATCAAATTTTCATTACTAATGATTACTATATTGTCCAATTTCTACTGTATACTCTTTAACCCTTATCCTTGAGTGGCCTCTTGGCCTTGATAATGTGGTGATGCCTTTGTAAAAAAAAAAAAAAAAAAAAAAAAAAAACTTCCGCAATCAATGATTTTATAATATTTCAGCTGTTTTCAGAAATGCCGTAGTTTGTGTGATGTTTGAGCCCAATTTCTAGTTTGTTTTTTTTTGTTTTTTGTTTTTTGTTTTTCGAAACTATACCATAGTGCTCCTATAGATATTGGTATTACTGCGCTTTTTGATTTTACATATTTCCATGGGTTCCCTTGCAATGTCTGTGAAGTTATTTACATTTTCTGCTTTCTTCGTCTTCAGCCCGTGACTGCTGGGACGGCGAAATCTATTATTTTCCACTATTATCTTCTTGCTGGATTGAGTTTGCACGTTTGTATTTCCGAGTCACGCAACATTTTTTGTTTTTCATTTTCAATGTGGTCTCTGATTTGTGTTTTTACAATTTGTCTGCATGTTCAAAGTACAGACATTTGCATACTTCTCAGCGAACTTCCTTTCTGAAGTAGTCGTCTCTATTGTTGCTAGGTACAGGCAAAAATGGCCGAATAAAGATTGGGGGACCTAATTTTGAAAGCCAATTTATCATAATTTTTTGTAGGTTTCCGACTATTTTTTTTTTAATTGTATTTAAAAGATTAAAGACAAAGGAAAAAAATATTTGTACATGTGAAAATGAAAGTTACAAAAACTGTTTTCACGGCGAGCTAACCAATTTAGCTAAATATTGAAAATTAAATCCATTGTAAAAATCCTTTGAAAGATAAATATTAGTTTCCTGGGTCTATTTCAACGATAATTAGTAAAGTCTTCAGATATGGAATTAAAAAAAAAAACAACACCTTGTATAGCTTAAATAGCTTAATAAGCTCCAAAAATTTAAAGATTCTGCCCTTCGCAAAATCGCAACAAACGAAGTTTTGTAAACATCGATTATACGGAAGCCCCAAATTTAAGGCAGTCGAATAGCTGTCTGAAAATGATGTCATGTAATTAAAAAGGGGGTAGGGGTGCCGGTTTTCTTTTTTCTTTTTCCGCAGCCGTGCATGCATGCATTCCTATCCTGAACGTTTGTATCATTTTAACCATTTTTTAATTTAATTATTTTTTTATTTTCCTGTTTTTAAATGAATTTTTTTTATTTTTCAAGATTATGTAAAAATTATGTTATGCCGAAAGCTTCACATTTATACAAGCAAGAAAATATTACCATCTTATATATAAAAATTATGCTAAACCTGTAATTTAAAAAGAAAAATAGAAATATTTTTTGCAATTATATTTTTTGTGTGTGAAAATATTAAATAAACAATGCTTAATTCAATGATAATATCGGTAGTTGGAGAAATGAATTGTTCTTCGAGTTATATCGAATTCATTAATACGGATATTAGGAGGTTGTTTTTTTTTCATAATGTTCCTGTAAAAACATTTTTTTTTAATTGTCATAATTTACCATGTGTTATTTTCATAAAAAAAAATTCATGTATTTTTATTTACTACTGAAAACCATAACTTTAGTAAAGGTGTTTTTGTTTAAACAAAATAATACATTTCCACTAAGATTTAAATAAAAAAAATAATGAGTTCATTATATTCCGTGATCATTATTTGATAAATACGGAAAGGTTCATTAAAATTAGCTAATTTCCTGATTTTTTTGTGAATTTTTAAGTAAAAGGATCGTTAAAAATGATTGTGCATCTTGAGCATCAGCATTCATTTTGACAGTGAGACAGCCATTGATATATCCAAGGCCTTCGACAAAGTCTGGCACGAAAGCTGCTAATGAAAATTTAATCATACGTTACCCTTTGCAAGATCCAAAGTCCCAGATTTTATTAATTTTACATCTAAATTTTTTTACAAAAGAAAAATATTGGTGAGATAAATAAAATCTTGGACTTGGGGATTTGGCAAAACTGTTATTTATTTATAAATGGTCTGCTGTTAAATCTCAATATATCGAGATTTTAATTTAAAATATTCGCACAAAAGCGTACATAGTCACCTCTCTCTCTCTCTCTCTCTCTCTCTCTCTCTCTCTCTTTCTCTCTTTCTCTTTCTGTACATATATATTCGGATATATATACACATATATATATATATATATATATATATATTATTTTTAAAATGCAATTATCCACTGACACGTGTTTCGTCTACGACTCATCAGAGTGGCTGTATAAATATATATATATAAATATATATATATATATATATATATATATATATATATATATATATATATACAGCCACTCTGATGAGTCGTAGACGACGAAACACGTGTCAGTGGATAATTTCATTTTAAAAATAATATATATATATATATATATATATATATATATATATATATATATATATATAGTGCCGCGAAGAAGTCACCACTTGTCATTTTTTTCAAAAACCGCAAATTTAAGCTAAATTTAATGTAACTGTTAAACATTTGATTTGCCTTTTATTCCTTTATAATTTTATCTGTTCATTTTTTACTTTTAATTCACTTCAAATCGAGAAGGCAAACTAAAATTTAAAAAACTCTGCATAATGGAAAATTGTTATTTGAATGTACCTTTAGAACATTAATGCAACACAAATACAACAGATACAAAATGAACTAGTTAATATCTAGTAGCATAGCCCTTTTGCAATTTGACAGCCTGCACATTTTGGGGCATTCTCTTGAATTATTTTGCGGCAATACTTCGGTGAAAGGGTATCCCACTTCTCTTTAATTTTTGTCCAAAGTTCCGCCAGATTTGGAATTTTATCATTGCGTAGCTGTTGTTTGATGCAATGCCATACGTTTTTGATAGGATTGAGGTCGAGAGATAGTGCAGGCCAATCCAAACACGGAATATCATACTCTTTAAGGAACCTCTTGACATTGCCAGCTGTGTGAATGGAAGCATTATCCTGCATGAAGATTGGATTATCATCCAAATTCCGGCCAAAATAGGGTAGAAAATGTTCAGCCAACATATTGCAATCGATTTATAGGCCCTGGACCATTGGCACTAATAACGCCCCACACCAAAACTGAACCTGCACCACCTTGCAGCGTTGAAACTGTGCACCTAGGATTAAATTATTCGTCCTTCTTTTGGCGAACGTACTGCCTACCACCACTATCTAGCCTACTAAACTTGCTTTCGCCGCTAAAAATCACTTTTGACCAATATGAAGATTCATGATTTTCATTGCATCTGACGAAATCCAGATGGCGCTTTCTGTTCTTTACAGAAATCATTGGTTTGCATCTTCCAACACAGCCTTGAAAATTAAATTCCTCCAATTTGTTCTTTACTATAGAACAAGAGCACATTTTAACAAGAGTGCACTGTTGTTCGATTTGGAGAGCCGTTTCAAATCTGTTTCTGAGGTTGCGGATCTTGATAGCATTGTCTTCCCTGTAATAAGTAACTCTAGGACGACCAGATTTAGAGGCATCACAACCACTGCCGGTGTTTTAGTGCTTTTGCAGTCATTCGTGCCGTTTTCCCCTCACATTTCAATCTGCGCAAAATTAACTGGGACCGAATTATTACAGTAATGGTTTAATCTCTGCTGATTTTGAGGGAACAATATAAAATATTCTAGAATCTGTCTTGAATTATCAGGTATTTCTTTGTCGGAAGAAGGTATAGTAAAACTCAAGTCTAGAAGGTCAATCCACCCAGGCATTACTTCCTCGTCCTTGAATAAAGCGGGGGAATCGTTTATTCCCGATAGTATAAGGCCCTAATACGGGTGGAGAGGTGCTGATATGTCGGGTTAGGGTTAATATCGTACCCGAGTAAAGCGCTCAACCCCTGGTGCTACCCACCTCCCGACTTTATGTCTCATCCTGCTGTAGCGGGAAACAATTAAATAGCAACTTTCCTTTTGAAAGCGAAAGTTCTCGGGTGGGGTGGGGTGAGGGTTGCTTTCAAAACATGATTCATAATAATAAATATCCGTGTGGCTCGTATGAGAGTCGGGCGAACATGCGTGGTTTTCGCCAGAAGAGTCTCTATTAATTTGCCTTCCCACGAGGGCAGACTTAAAAACAAGGTCGATTTTGAAGAGTTTAGTGGGAGTTTAGTTCTGTGCAGTTTAGGAGGTCGATCATCCCAGGCTTTGTCTTCTCTCTTTGAAAAGGAGTTAGTTTATTGCTAATCGCTTGAGGCACCCTCACTAGGGAATGCCGACTTCTCAATCCCACTTTCCAACCCTAGTGTCTAAGTTCTAAACTAAAACAACTTCTAAGTATCTGAATGATGTCAAGGTGAACGTTGACTAATATGACAATTGGTGAAACAACTGATTCATTTCAATCCCTCCCCGTTTATTGCGCTGGAGGAGTGTATAGCTCTCTCTTTGGAGCCGTAGTGCGGAGACAAGTAGATATTCACTACCACCCCTCCGTCCCGCCGCCAAAGAAATGAAGAACCAGCGCAAGTTGTTGAGACAGAAAAAAAAACACCTGAGTTGAAGGAGCGGCTGAACTGCATTCTTGACTTCTCGTTCATTCATGTCTTTCTTCTCGTCGAGCGACGATGACAACGACGATGATGACGTCACCGAAGAAGCCACTCCCTCTTCGCATTTGCATTCATAAGGAGGTCGCCATTTTGTCCGAATGCAGTCAACGGGACAGACACACCCGCCATCAAATAACATAAAACAGATAAAGAAAAGATAAGAGAATGAAAATTTTCTATTTTCAAATCTTAAACGAAAAAGTACTTTTTTTAAATATTTTAATTTAAACCTTAATGGTTATATCCAAAATATTCAGTACGCAGAGTTGAAATGCCCGAAGTGAATTCGTTTTACCTAAATATGGAATGGAATTCAGTAAACATGAAACGAAATACAAAACTATATAGAAATAATTTATTTCCAAAAAATATTTTCGTTTTAACACGTCTTGTGCTATTTATGAAACATTAAAAAAATAATAAATTTTTATTTTTACATTTTTATAAATAGTTTGTTTTTTTAACACATTGTGTCATCACGAAAATAAAAAAAAGCTTATTAGAATTTTTATTATTTACATTTCTATAAATGGGGTCTTTTGGAAATAGTATATTCATGTTTTCCCCAAGTTTTATCACAGAATTCTGTCATGAATAATGTATGAAAGTTTTTTATTAATATTTCTTATGTTTTCAAAAGAAAGTTTCGTTATTCAATTAAAACTATTTTGTTTTATGCTACATTAATTATGACAAAATTATGTGATAAAATTTGTGAAATGTTAAATTATTTGCATATGAAAATATTTGAAATATTTAGAAAATGATTTATAGAAATGTAAACCATGAAAGTTTAAATTACTTTTTTGAAATAAAATATTTTTATATGAATTGTAAATATTAAAAAATATTTATAGAAATGTAAAAAAAAAAAGTTTTTCTTTTTTATTGTTTCGTGATAAAACAAGCATTCGTTTCATATTTCGTTTCAAGATCAGTAGGCATCTCCTTTCTTTGCCAAAATCATCTTTCGTTCTTGTTAATTCCTTACATTAAGTGGATTTGCGCCTTGTCTGAAGCGATTTCTATTAAAAAAAATCAACCATCAAATTACAAGATGTTTGGTTCCGTCAAAAAAGGGTCATATTCTAAAACAGTTCCTTAGGTGTTCAGGTGCGACACGCTTACCACCAAATTCTTATCAAATGTCTGTGTCAAGTAAAATCTTTATATTTTTTTTATCTATTTATTTTTTTTTGTCTTACGTAAGACATCTGTCAGATGTGGTTCTATGCACTTTCACTCTTCCTTTTCACCTTCTGTTTGTCTGTCTGTCCCAGGCTCTCATTTTCTTCTCGCGTGTATATTCACTTTTTATTTCGATGTACGACGTCCGCCAGAATCTGTTTCGCTTCAATGTGTTACAACCCACAACTGCTTCAGCGGGGGTCACTTCCTGTTGGTCCCAGACGCTCCATCAATAAAAACAAAGCAAAAAAACAGAAAATGGAGACACCAAAATCGCCTTATGTTGTTGGTTATGGAAGCAGACAATTTGCCTTTTCCCAGTCGTGTTCTCAGCGCGCCGCACGCCCACAACTTTGTCTCTTTATTTTATCAGTGGCGCATTTTTATGAAACTCTCTTTTCCTCTTTCTCTTACCATTTATGGAAATCGCTTCAGACAAAGCATGAAGCCATTTGATCTAAAGATCTAAAAAAATAATAATACTTCAAGATAAAAAATCATTCAACGATCAGCGTAGGATTGATAGATACCGATCCAGAAAGTAATCATTCTTCCACTCTTTGTAAGAAACATTGCTCATGGAATGTGAAGATTACAGGATAAAATAAGGGAACTTTGCGAACGAATAGCAACGCTTCCTGGTGTTGTCGAGAGACAATGTGGTGGATGTGTTTGATTAATTAAGGCCTCAAAGATTTTAGCGAAGAGGAGGAGGAGACTTATAGAACGATGCTGAGAGGGTCAGTATTTCACCACAATTCTTGTACACTGGTACCACAGAGGCCATCTCCCAGCTATTAGGGAAGAAAGATTCAGCAAGGCATTTGTAATAGAGCTTGGAATGTGCGGGGGGGGGTAGCTCAGCGGAGCATTTCTTAATTAGTATAGCGGGGATAAGGTCAGGCCCACACGTCTTAGAGGTGTCAAATTCTTGTATGATATCGCGGACATGAGAAAGAGTGATTTCCACATCATCTAGCGTGACTTCCGTCCACATAGAGAAATTTGGGAGGGCGTTGTTTGTTGGCTCTAGGGTGGAGTTGGAGGCTAATCACCGGGAAAGCAGTTCCGCCTTCGCTATTGCCGTGCATGCGATCTTCTGGTTGTTGGATAGTGGGTGAATTACTGATTGTCCTTTATTCACTACATTGTTATAGATTTTCCAGAAATCACGTTCCTATCTTTGGCGATTCTATGCGTTCCCTGGTTATTTCAGCACGCTTTCATTTGGCTGTCAAAAAACAACGTCTTGTAAAAAGTTTGTAATGTTTTTATGTGTAAACATTTCTTAAATCCATATCTTACAGACGTAGAACTTGTATAAACCAGTTTCTCCACTAGAAAATTCAGAAAATTACAAATGAAATTTATCTATTATTAATCGTGAAATAGGAGTAGGAAATATAACCCTAAAACGTGAAATTGAAAAAAGGATCATCAACTGCTTTCCATGTAATGGTTTCAGAGATTTAAAAATTCACATAAGTATTTACTTTAATAGTGCCTAATACGTAGATCGGAGATATTATTTCATCCTAATATTTTCATTTTTTTATTTTAACTTACGCCAACCAGTACTTTATATTTTTACTAGCAGACCTCCCGACGTTGTCCGGCCATGAAACACGCACAAATATTATATTTTTATTAATACAGAAACTGAGACATATGCATGCGAGTATTATGTTTTTTTCTAAACAGTTCACTTCTTCTAAGTAAAAAAAATGTGGCCTTACATAAGAGCAACATCAAAATTGCAGATAACGGACACCTCTATGTTTCAAAACACGTACACACATGCAGTGGAAACAGCTTCAAAATAATGCCAATCTTCCAAACAGACAATTATTTTTATTTACTTACACAGGAAAAAAAACTTCATCACCAGATTCACTCCTGAACTGAACAGAGCCTAATATCATCACACAAAACCATGAAATGCAAGGTACACTCGCATGCACATCCATATACATACATATATACACACCCACACATAAATCAGAACCGACACATTAAAACACACACACGTGCGCGCATACAACCACACACAGACATAACACCCTTGAACAACACACTGAACAATACCAACCCTACTTAACCTTGAAACCAACAACACTAGGAAACACCTAGAACCATAGTATAATATCTGTTCCAACACCTCACTCCCTCCTCAGTCAGTGGAGGAGAACCCCCTCATGACTGAAATAACTATCATCCCTTCTATCATCCCCCTCCCATACCTATACCCCCTCCAATTGCCCCCCCCCTTCTGGGGAACAAAATTTCCTCCACACTAGGAATCGATCCTGGGTCTGGTCATACCTACATGGGGAGACAAATAAATAGAAACATTAAAAAATCCCCTATACATATTTTAAATACACCCCTCTTTCTAAACAAACATAATATAAGGAATACCCGAAAAGACTAAAACGAAAAATCACAATACTAAAATACAAGAATCCAAAAAATAAATATCAAAATAGAATGAAAGCACCCCTACCCTTATTTCAGAAGAGCTGGTCCCCCCTCCTCACACATACACATTAGTACCGACCTCGGATCACAGTCACCTTCCTAAGGAAGAAAATAACCTCATAATACTATAAAACAGTATACACATTCTCAAACCAATAAAAGCAAACACACACACGCACACACACGCGCACACACACACACACACACACACACACTCACACACACACACAAACACACACACACCCTACCCCACCCTAAAGGAAAAGAAAAAAACACTAGCAGAAAGAGAGAGTGACTACAACCAGGTCAGCGCCCTGGACAAGCCCAATAAAAGAGTAATAAAAATTGAACATACCAATGAATAATAAACAATTACAAGCCTCCACCCCTTGGAAACACTTCAAATGAACTACGAAAATTGCCATTTTTACATCTCCAACACATTTGAAAATAATTTCTGACGAGAACGCTTCACAGAGCGTCTGAAACGCGCGTAAAAACGATTTCAATGACTTAAAAACATTATTATAATGATCCAAACATAATTCTCAATGAAAAACCAAGACACGGAATAATAAAACAATGTTAAAAAATACACATTTTTGGTGACTACTCCCTTATTTAAATATATATATATATATATATATATATATATATATATATATATATATATATATATATATGTATATATATATATGTATATATATATATTATGGCTATGTAAAGACTAACTTTAAACTTGTTCGAAAACATTATTTATTTAAGATTGTGAAATTAAAAAATAATAATGAATGTGTCAGCTGACTGGTTTCGAAGCTCGCTCAACAGAGCTAAAATCGAGCTTAATTACGTTTTAAAAAGAAAAGGGGGGGAACAATGAATCGGAGATGAAAAAGTGGGGGGAATATATGTATAAAAAAAAGGGAGGGTGAATTAATTATTAAATAGAAACTAGATAAAGCCCTAAGAGATTCTCTTTTTGTTTGCAAAGAGAAGGTCTCAGAGTCTTAAAATATATAGTTTCTAGAATTTTAAGATGATAAAGAGAGTGCGACTTACTAAGGATGGAAAAAAAGTCCGCACTAAAATTCAAAGCGCAAATACGATTATTTATAAGGTGCTCTCCAATAGATGAGCCGTGGGTATTATTCAAAACGTCCGAACGTAGGTAGTTTCCATTTCGAATTTTGGATGGAACATGTTGTTTTACCCTATTACCCAATCTTTGAGTATATCAAGTTTAATTTAGGGGTGGGTGTGAATTTTATTATCATTTCAGAATATCCATGCAAAATTAGTTTTAGGTTTGAAGACGGGTCATTTAGTTATCGGGCGCTATGTAATATGCTCTAGTTTGGTATTGAGCACTTTTGTGTTAACCTCGTTATACTTCACTGATTACCTTAACTCTGAAAAATAACAGCCTCAAAATTAAGAATTTATCGTATAAGGACATTCGTGTGTCTATAGAGACAATAAGTACACAGTTTGATGTCAGTGTAGGAACTGTATATACAATTATTCGCGAGGAACTGAAGATACGGAAGATTTGCACAAAGTTTGTTTCAATGGTGAACAGAGAAGATCAGAAAGAAAGACGTTGTCACGATAGGAGAGAGATAGTCGAGGTGATCAGTTAAAATGCTCACCCTTTCTATAATCCGGACCTTGCTTCCTGTGACTTTTGGTTATTTCTAAGCGGAAGTAAAAGCTTAGAAGCTGTCGTTATGAGACAATTGAGGAGATAAAAAATGCTGTGATGATGGTCCTAGATTCGCTCACACAAGGGGACTTCCATGGAGTTTTCCAGAATCTGTTGGGACGGTACAACATGTGTATTGCAGCCGGCGGAGATTACTTCGAAAGGGACTGGAGTGAACTATCAATAAAAGTGGCCATACGAAAAAGGTCTAGAAACTTATTGAAGGCGACTTTTATATGTCGTTAATTTGTTTCAGTTCGTGTTGATCCATTTCACATCTGCATTTCATTGCTTTCTATAAATGTTTTTTTCGTTTTGCTGCACACAATTATTGCAGCAAACTACGTGCACTTTTTCTTTACATTCATGTTGCGTATGTGATAAAATATTACATAAAGAGTTGCTTTCTTTCAGGGGACTGAGATTAAGCAAAGCAAAGCATAAAGTGAAATAATGTGACTCATACGGTTTTCAAACATGTTCCTCCGAAAGGTGGCAGGTGTATGTGTTAGATGTTGACTTTGGCCGCTTGACTAGCGAACCTTGCGATTAAAAAAAAAAGTCTGTATTTATACAAATAACGAATCCACCAAGCTCTGCGATAAATCGTTGTTTAGCATTTTCGATACCCTAACCCTAACCCTAACCCTAAACCATAATCTCCTCGAAATTACATTTATCCTTCGTGAAAAAGAAATTTTAGAAGCCGTAAAATGTTGTTGATAAATGGATTTCAATTCTCGAAGCAAATTTCCAGTTTTAAAGTCTAATAAAACTATGTTTAAATCACATTAAATATTGCAAACAAAAAATACAGAAAAATTATTGTAAAGTTCAAACCTGAACGCTTTAGGAGACAATGGACATTTTCTGATACATGCCAAATCTAAATATAAATCGACGCGTGAAAGTCCAGTCTGCCCTATTATTTCACCAATAGCGGAGGGAACACACATCCACAATTTTTCTTGTGCTAAAAAAGAAAGTCACCTTACCGTTTGTTTCGCACTGAAAGGTGTCACCCATCTAAGCACTGATCAAGCTAGGCGCCGCTTAACTTTGATGATCCGAAGAGAAACATCGCATCATCGATTTACAGCCACAAACTGGGTCTTAATTAGTTAATTATTCACGCGCAAATTTTCGTATTAATGACTTCAAACGTTATTTTCTTCGTTTCAATCTCTGCTGAACTATGTCAACAAATAAATAACAAATCGAGTTGCGCATGACTGCGGATGGCACACGGCTAATAATTATCTGAAATAGATAACACCTGCGGCAGGTGTTACACACACACACACACACACACACACACACACACACACACATTATATATATATATATATGTGTGTGTGTGTGTGTGTGTTTTATTTTTTATTACCGTTTTATCTGTTTGGTTACATATGTTTCAGATGTTGGACCATGTTTACGATCCAACAGCCTCGTCAGACCTTACAAAAGTCTTCTGTAATAAGACTTCTGTATTGCTCTGCAATAGCATTGAGCACTCTCCTCAGGTTTTTACTTATTACCAGTTTTACCAAATATATATATATATATATATATATATATATATATATATATATATATATATATATTACAATAGAAAAATGCGAGCATGAAAAGTAATATGGTTAAGCTTAAATATGGAAAAGTAAAGGACTAGTTGTTTAAACCGGAAAAGAAAAGGTCAATATATTCTAGTAAAAAATATAATAAATTTATAATTTAAAATGTTGCAGCATTAAGAACTTTTTTTTAATTCAATTTAAAACATTATATAATCAATCCTTAATACTGCAATTTTTTAAGTTATAAATGTATTCTAATATTTTACTAGAATATCTTGTCCTTTTCTTTTCCGGTTTAAACAACTAGTCCTTTACTTTTCCATGTTTAAGCTTAACCATATTATTTTTCATGCTCACACTTTTCTATTGTAATCCATGATTTTTCCAGGCTTCCAATAAATTCACTTGTTCCTTGTTTAATTTCAGTCTTATGTTTTCCTCCATAAACATACCGTACACATATGTAACGTACGGCACTCGTCTGCTTTCAATAAAATCCCCCCAATTATCTCCCTTTCATGCTTTCATTCACTCTGTTTTACTTGTTACTTCTCTTTTCGCGGCAGCAGTGAATTAATAGTAACAGTAGTCGCTGAAGCGACGTGATTTCTATGGAAACCAGTCATAAAAACGTCGCTCACCTCCTTACATTTTTTTACGATTTTGAACACCAGAAAATTCATCGTAACTTTTGTTTTACTGAACGCAAATTGAAATTTTTTCACAATATAGCTGAGAAGGTGATCTATAAACTGTAATAGTTGTTTTGAAATTTGGTCGAAAAATGAGTGAGCGGTGAAGCTTTAAAGCAGTTTTAAATTACTAAAACTGCCACTTAACCATATCATTCAAACATTGCCGTTTTTTAATATTTATTATCGGGAGAGACACATGTTTCATATTCACGAAAAATCATCAGAGAGGCTTATATAATTACACTGCTGGTCGTACAATTCGAACCCTGGACCAGGATTGCTGACCACATAGTGACACTCATATTTGAATGTGATAGAAATAAATCCTATATTTCCTTTGCGAATGATGTGGATGTGTTTGGTTTGCCGAGAACGGGGAGGGGTCGGATCTTGTAATATTAATTAGAAACTTTTAATATTTCTCAACTTGAATGGAGCTTTTAATAATTTTTTTTTTTGTTATAAATAAACTAGCTGTCCATTTGGCGTTGCCCTTTCGTACAACACGCTTAAACATATTTTAATCTATGCAGATTGCAAATGTATTATTATAGAATCAGAACCCCAATTGACCTGAGTCGAAAGGAAAAAAACAAAAGGAAAGATTTCGCCTTGACCTTCGCGCATACAAATGGCCTCTGCAAACAAGTATAAAATAATCATTGTTTAGCTGATTTTCGCGACTAAGATTTATTGTTTATTTAGAATGCGTTTGTATATGTATTTACAAGACATTTAAATAAAACTAAAGGAGAATAAGGAACATAAAGAGTAGTACCAGAAAAACTGTTTTTATAAACAAACGAGGATAAAAAAATGAGTTATATTATTTTTTGGTAGGCGAAACGACGGTTATTTTATACTTGTTTGCAGACGCCATTTGCGTGCCCGAAAGTTAAGGTCAAACCGATGTCGACGTCTTTCCTTTTGTTTCTTCCTTTAGCTCATGTCAGTTGGGGTCCTTATTCTTTTCTTGGTCCAAACGTTGTTACTTTAAAAGATTGATAACAAATAAGACAACACGGTGGTATATTTACAACCGAGTGTATTCACTAAGATCTAAAATATGTTAACAAAAAGAGGTTGCCTTGAAGACTTCATCACAAGCTTTTACATCCATATATAGAGGAGTCCATATATAGAGGAGTCCATATAGCTAGGAAGTAGAGTCAATCGCCATTTACAGCCTCTTTTTCACATTGCTGCCTATGAAGTGAGTTTTGCCTTTTTGGATTTTTGGTTTTTTATTTTTACTTTGGAGTTATCAGCTAAAAAAAAGAGCTTATTGCGAAAAAATCTGTAATCTTACGTTTTCTTCTTAATCTTTGACTAGCAGGACCTGTGGAAATTCCACTGCAGACTCATTCATATGTAATATATTGGTGCTACCATTTTGTGGATGCTCAGCGTAAATGGAAACGCCCTGATATTATTGTAGCTTTTTTGTTAAACTGCAAAAGTATTTATCTAAGCTAGCAGAAACGCCTGGCGTAGCCCGGCCGTAAAATATGTCTGAATGTGATATTTTAATTTATTCAGATTTCGTATATATTATTATAGAGTCAATTTTCTATCGATTCTTATATATTATAAAGTTGCGATTTCAAAAATAAAAAATATATCCGTGACTTGGGTGTATTAGCTTGAATCGAACTGAAACTAAAACTTACGATATATATATATATATATATATATATATATATATATATATATATATATATATATATATATATATATATATATACAGGGTGTCCACAAAGTCTGGCTACATTATGCAGCCAGACTTTGTGAACACCGTGTAGATTATGAAGCCAGACTTTGTGAACACCGTGTAGATTATGTAGCCAGACTTTGTGGGCACCGTGTAGATTATGCAGCCAAACTATGTGGACACCCTGTATATATATATATATATATATATATATATATATATATATATATATATATATATATATATATATATATATAAGTTCCTTCAGCTATAATCGAAACCAAAACATATGAAAAATTCTTAGTAAAATTATTTATTACAAGAAATGGAAGGTCATAACAATTAAACGACAGTCACTCGGAAGAAAAAAGATGTCAGCGTGACACACAAAATAACACACACGCTATCGTATTAGTATATAGATGTTCAGAACTTGTTTGCAATGTTGGTATCTACCTGATCATTGTAAACTGCATTCCGTTGGCAGATAAAATACAGTCAACAATCACAAACAAGGGGAATAACTCATGCAAAAACTAATTTCCGATTTGACGTTTCTGAATCCAAGTATAGACCCCTGAGGCACTCCCGCATTTATATCATATTGTTTAGATGTACGATTGTCGAGGACAATCTGGATTTTTCTCTTTCTTTCTTTTTTCAGGATTTAATTATGTTAAGTATTCTACCAGTAATAGCGTATGATCTAATTTTCCTGAGGAGACTCTCATGCCATACCCTGTCAAAAGCCTTAGATATATCTAGAGCTACCGCTCTGCCCTCCCCCGCTTTGTCCAGTGAATGGTATATATGTTCAGAGATTACAGTGAGGATATCTGTTGTGGAACGGGTTTGTCTAAATCCATATTGTTTGTCAGTCAGAAGTTTAGCATCTGTAAGGTGATGGACTAGAGCATGGTTAATTATGGTCTCAAATATTTTGGCGAAAAGTGGGAGGAGGCTAATGAGACGATAATTTAATGGGAGAGTTCTTTCGCCAGAATTCTTGAATACTGGTACCACTGAAGCCCGGAAAGCAACCTCCAACCTTCTTCAGGTGTATCTTGTCGCACTCTGGAATTTTTTTGCCGAACTCGGGAGTTCGATTCTCAGTGAGGGCGATAAAAAAAATATAATTGCGAATTACTTAGTATCTCTATCCAGTCATGGCTAACGGAACGAAAGCATGCTACCCCTGTGAAGTAAAGAAAGGGTTTCGTTCGAAATTCCGTTCAAATTCCCGAGTTCGACACAAACGTTCTCGAGTTTGACAAGATACACCTGAAGAAGGTCGGAAATTACATCGACCGAAACGTTATGAAAATGACATTGAAGATGAGAATAGTACACTGCTGAATCCAAATGATATGAAGAATTTCTAATTATTTTGAAAAACTGTTCACATTAGACAATCGAACTATCTAGCTTTTGGAATAAGATCACTGTGTAGTATCTAAAACCCTCCAACACCAAATGTCCACGCTTCTTTGGGACAACAAAATGTATTGAGTTCGTAGACAGATGTCTGTTCAACGACTTTGTGAAGGAAGCTTGGGAATGCTTTACTTGAAGTGTCAAGAGGCTGGCTTTCCTGAATCGAACGTTAACGGAGAAATCTACATCGAACCTTGCAGCTGATAGCGCCTTCCCAACCACATACTTGATCATTCGGTCCAGGATCATCGTAGGCCGAGGGGTAATATGCAGTTCCTCAAAGAGTGTCGAGCCGCGCTCAAGAATCTTCCAAGGTCCAGTGACTTTTCTCTGGCTTTGATAAAAGAACTCCATGGGGGATTAGTGAGGGGGGCACCAATGATCCGCTTGTCGGGCGGTTAGAGTTGTTAGAAAGGAAGTTTCGCTCCCAGTGGAGTTGGGCGCCAGGTTCAAGTAATCTCAACAGCTGAGTTTTTCTGGACCTGGCGATTGGCCTGGAATGCGTTACCCCTTAATTCCATACTACAAAGTTCCATATTATTGGATTCGCCTGGTTGTCCCCGTTGCAAGACAACAGCAGAAGAATATGCTTTCTTCGAATGCAACAAACTGCGAAGACACTGGCGATATGTCAACGAGGTGACGGCTTATAACCATCTCAAGCATCTTCACCCGCTGAACATATGCTACATCATTCGCAATGTCGGACCACCATGGGACAGGGAGAAACGGACAGAGTTTCTCGCAATCTTGGCCGTAGTGAGAATGATAGTGTGGACGTCGGTCTGAACAAGAACCGAGGGTTTTAGTCTTTTGCTGATCAGAGTCTGATCGATTTCTTCAAACACTAATTGAAGATCAAGATCAAATGTGATAGGAAGAGATTACACCTCGCAGCTTTTGGAAGAAGATGAATTAAAGCAACGAGAATGTGTGTACGCAGAGGACCTCAGACTCTTTAAGGTAACTTTAGTTTCTTAGCTAGGCGAGTGAATGACCCCCTCACGATAGGAAACCTCCAAGATACCCACTCCCCTTTTTTCTTTTCTCCCCCTGACCTCCTCTATCTATTTAATTTAAAAAATCGATTTGTGCATCTTAAGTAGGACGACCCCTGGAGTGAATGTGGTATTATGGTGATTGAAGATTCTAGCTAGGAAAATGATAGACGTAGATAAGGTACAGTGACAAGGATGACCACTGACACCCTTCCCAACACTTTGGAATAGCCTAGTGTCTAATTTTTTTTTTTCAAAAATAAATAAATGCTTAATAGTGTAGTATCAGAACAGACACTACACTCCAGTTAACTTGTTCTTAGTCAATATAGGGGTAACCCTTCTATACTAAGGCGATTTTTATTTTTTGCCTAGTGCCAGAGTGCCCTTTTTTTAGGCCTCCCCCTCCATATTAAAAACGACCTTGAGTCACATTTTGTTGTCGTGGGGAAGCAAATAAATACCTATAAAAATCATCCAATCAGCGAACAAGATCTATGTGGGTCCTAGGCTGCGGCCAGTCAGTTTTCGGCCAGTTTCTGAACTTTATGTGTCGTGTCTTCGCTTCCAATGCATAACTTTTGCATAGTTACACCGTATTTTCAATGTCTTTGTCTACACGATTGTCCAGTACATATCATTCCCATAAGACTTTTTTCATCCTTGAAATCCCCGGGTGACCGACATGAAATTTTTTTCTGTAATGCTGCGGAAACAATCACTCGATTGTCATAACTAACTACATCATAGATTAAATACACTTCTGAGATTTGTCGAGGTATTTTTTTCTCTTTATTTTATTTACGAAATCGTCTTAGAGTCTTTTCTTTTATTTCTTCGAGTGCGGCTGGAAGCTCTATAATGGCGTCACACAATCTAGGTATTATTGTGTGTTAGCAGAGAATTAATGCAAACGGTTGATATGCCTTAAAACGAATTAACCAAAGACGATCAGTAAGTTGTCTACAATAGGTATTGGTTTCAGCTTCAAATGGCTCTAAAAGGGTTGATATGCCGTAAAATGGCTCTAAAAGGGTTGATATGCCGTAAAACAAAGAAAGCATATTTCGTTAAAACCTACTTATTAAAGATGCCTTAAAATGGGTTGATATGCCGTAAAACAAGGTAAACTGCTTTCTCTCTCATGCACTCGTCGTCTCGTGCTACGAAGAGCACGCATCTATATTAACCTTGAGTCAAACTTATCCTCTCGGGGGAGGGGGGGCGTGTTTAAGCAATCCTAGTGTTATTTATGCCAAAATCTCGCCTTTTCACACGACTGTTGATCTCCGTTCAGGTCAGAGAACGTCCTTCCTGACACCCAAAGCCCGTTTTTTTAACACCCTTGTTTTTGAACCGCATTATACAATGACGAAGTTCGTTAATTCTTTTTTTTTTTTTCTCTCTCTCTCTCTCTCTCTCTCTCTCTCTCTCTCTCTCTCTCTCAGGAGGTGGGGTGTGGATTGTAAAAGAATGTCTTGTTTTTAGTTTCGGAATCTGAAAGTTGTAAAAATGAGAAAGAAATGGTTATAAGAACAGAGAGAGAGAGAGAGAGAGAGAGATAGGGGGGGGGTACATGAAATGCGAAAATAGGTTTTAAAAACAGAACGAATATTCTTCAGGTGCGACTGTTCATTTTTTTTTTTTTGACTCATATTCCCAAACAGGACATATTGCCACTTGAACGTAAGTTGTTACTATTTGGGATCATGTCTATAGGCACATTATGTAGGGAGTTGAGCAGTGAGATGTCTGTTCGCATTTCTTTTACACTTCTGTATATTCTCCAAAAGATAAGTGTATTTTTTACTAGGAAATAACCACTTATCAAGTCCCGAAAGCCACTCGAGGATAAGGGTTAATGAATCTAAGGTGATAATCGTTAATGGTGTAAATTGAGTAGAATTTCGATTATTTAAGGAGACCGCTCAACAAGAACTTGTAGTCGGCCGGGAAGCCTGCTTCCGACTGAGGTGGGGGATCCCCCTGTCCTCTCCCTACGGTTGGAAATCCTGAATTAAGAGCAGATTTGCTGATCTGCAAGCTCTCACTTGACACTCTAACTTATGTTTACAGTAAAGATTTCTGTGTTTTTGTTCAACAGACTAGTGTGATCTCCCTGAGTAGTAACTAGTCTGTTGCAAATATCGCAATTTTCTTTCTTAAACCGAGAAACTTTTTGAAAAATACCAAATTTCGGTGTTTAAATAAACCAGGATAATGGTAATGCCAGGTGTATTTTAATGAATTTTAATGAAACTGCACAAACTTTATGTTGAACATCATAAACTACTCAAGGGGATCACCCTAGTCTGTCACAAATATTATAATTTTCTTCAACAGAAATTTCTTTGAAAAATACCAAATTTCAGGGTTTAAATATGCCAGAATAGTGGTAATGCCAAGAGATATTTTTTGATTTTATGAAAGTTTCATCCGATTTTATTTAAAAAAATTCAAAAGCACCACAGTTATCCTTTTTGTTGCTCTGCTTTGAAGGGCTGAACAACCTCTTAAAAACTGTCACAGTGGAACATGAATTGGTCAAAACATGGTGTTTCCTTTCATTTGATGCCTTTCTATGATTTTTGAATTCCTCATCCTTGAAAACATACTTGGGTGAAATTTAGGCCTAAGAGGATTATTTTGGACCCCAAAATTTCAAATTATCTAAAACGTCCGTGGTCGAAAATAAACTGTTGCAGTGCACAGATTCCTTATTTCTGAATTCAAAGAAATCCTCTGAAAAAATGGGTTCCTTTATTCAAATAAAGCTGAAAATGCAAATTTCTCTTAGTTTTTACCTAAATTTTATGAGGTGTTCATAAGAAAAACTATGAGGGGGTCCGGGCTGGATGATATGGGCTGGAATATCCCACAGTAAGTCTGAGGAAGCTACATGACGGCCAAAAATACGGCCGAAACAAAAATGTAACTTAACAGAAAAATACGGTAATAAAAAATAAAACGCATATTTGCTCTACAACAGTATTGAGCACCTTCTTCAGGTTTTTATTAATTACCATTTCTACTAAATATATATATATATATATATATATATATATATATATATATATATATATATATATATATATATATATATATATATATATATATTGGTATGCTCTTATTCACCTCAAATAAAACACAGTGCCACTTGGGCGTCAGAGGCTATTATTTTTTATCATATCTAAAAGGAAGCTATGTAGGGAGTTTTGCAGCAAGAGGTCTGTTCACATTACATTTAAACTTTTACATGCCAGTACAGTGAGACAAGCAGGAAATCGGGAGAGAATTCCAGTCTAGCAGTTCAAGGGAGAAACTATTAGAGTAAAATGCTTTTGGCCATTTAGGCATGTCTACATTAAAGCAGTGGGATTTTGCTGATTGTCGGGTTAGTTGAGGATATCAACATCAAGGAGGAACATGTGCTACGAGTTCGTCGGAGCACATTCCATTAAAGTACTTATGAAACAAGCACAGGGGTTCAACATTGTGCTGCCTCGCCATAAACTCGCCATAAACAGGCGGCAAAATTCCACCTCCTTCATTGTAGAGGTCTTTAGATGCTAGAATGTTTTCTACTCTAATGGTTTGTTCCCGTTTCCTGTTTCTCTGATTTACTAACATGCAGAAGTTTTAATGTACTGTGAACAAACATCTTACATCTCAACTCCTTATATAGTATCCCTGTAGATATAATCCCAAATAGTGGTCCTTTATGTCAAAGTAAAAATATGCCTTCTTTTGAATGAATAAGAGTTTAAAAAAAAAAAAAATTAAATTAAGTCATGCAGACAGACGGAACATCGCTATAGATTAATGGACGCGTTTTAACTTTTTTTTTTTTTTAAATTAAAAAAAAAAAAAGAGTAGAGAAGCTAAAAAAAATGCGTTTTGTGTTGTGTGTACTCTAACGAACCGAATTGACCAGCCCAACTGAAGGGTGACAAACGTTTTCCGCAGATCTAGTGTTATCAATCAAAATACCACCCTGGCCTTTCCAAGGTCAGAGAATTGTTGGTTCCAGGTCAGCGTATTTCCGGTTGGATTTCTTCGCCTTCCAATCGTCACTTCTTACGAAGAGCGGAACAAATAACGAGGGTGTAGGGGGGGGGGTTATTTCTACGTAAGCGACTCCGCCGAGAACCCTGAGACGAGTCGCACTTCACCTCGACATCTGTTTATGCCCCCAGAATTCCGTAGAAAATACGGTAGCGAAATGGTCCGTAAGTTGCAAAACTCAACCAACCCCGTCCCACAAGCTGCTCTGGATGTTACGTATCACTTAGTCGTGATACACATTTGAATTTAGGTGTTGATATGATTTGAGAAATGCATTATAGAAGACGCTGCCAAATATGCTACAAAGAAGTTGGACTTCTTCTACGATCTAGTAAATTTCTTATGCCCGCAAGCATCCTATATCTCTATTCGCTCATATATTGGGTATTTGTAAAAAAATGTTGCACCCTGTCCAAGGGGGAGAGACTAGTGATCAGTGCCCCAGCCCAAATGTGGCAACAATACTCCATGCATGGGCAAATGATGACATTGTGAAGATATAGGATACTGGCAGGTGTGAGATGTCCATCTTTTTGCAGCAGACTTGGCAGTATTTTCTATGTATTTATTTACATTCGTGTTGCAGGTGGATGTTAGATTGAGAAGTTTGAACTTGATCTGTCGGGAAGGATGCAATTAGATAATCTGTGGTTCTAAAATAAATTAATGAGATTTCATGAACAAGCTTTTGAAATGTTAGTTACGGTAAAAAATGAATACAGTTTTAACATTCCAAACGCTGCTGCTGATTAAGACTATATTTACGTCATCCAGTCAAAACGATTGCTGTCAGCAATTTAAAAAATGATAATTCAGTTTATGTATTTACTAGCAGTTAAGCCCAGTTGAGCATATATATATATATATATATATATATATATATATATATATATATATATATATATATTAAAAAGTTTGACTCATGTCCAAGTAACCTACATCTAAAATTTCAAGTGTTAAGACGCAAAATTGGCGGAGAAGGTTGGTAGAGTCTGCAAATGTCAACTCTTTTAACTTTTACCTCTTGGAAGCCAAATTTTCGCCCAAAACTGATTAAAAAGCTTGCTGCATGTCTGAATACGCGTTATGTAAAATTTCAAATGTTTAGATCCAAAATTGGCTGAATCGTTCGCAAAGGTCAAATCTTTTGAACTTTAACCCCTTGACAGCCAAATTTCTGGCCGAAAAGCGATTAAAAAGATTTTCCCAAATTTCAATACCCTTTATGCCAAATCTTGAGTCTGTAGACTGAAAATTGACAGAGTGGTTTGGTAGGGAAATGTACACACACGCGCGCGTGCGCACTCACACATACAGACAATTTCACTTTTATATTTATTTATTTATTTATTTATTTATTTGCGGACTGCTATCCTCATCTTCATAGTTGTCATTTCACCACGTTTCGACGAACTCATCCTTTGAAGAAGACCAGAGTGTGAGTCGGCCGAAATGTGGTGAAACAACTATGAAGATAAGGATAACAGACCGAAAATAAATAAATAAATAAACAACTCATTTCAAAGGATTCCAATAAAAAAATATGATATACAATTAAATTTATTTGACAAAACATAATACAATCGTTCTACAACAATCACGTAGGGAAAATATTGTAGAAATTGACCCAGAAAAGGACACAACAGTCGAGCACGTGTTCGAATTCACCTTTTGTGTTGTTGCATTGCTGGTGCATTGTTGGTGCATTGTTGGTGCATTGTTGTTGCATTGTTGGTGCATTGTTGGTGCATTTATTACTTTGCTTGAAAGCCAATTCCAGGATGCAGGAATTCTGATTTAGAAATACGCCTTTCACCGGTTCAATCGAAATCGGCGATGAAATGTTTTCTTCTAGATCTTTTTTTCTAGCGCAGGAGTGAATAGTAGACCATGAAGCATAATTGCTGATTAAAAAGAAATCTCAACTTATTAACACTTCAAAATTTGTAAGAAAGTTAAAAGCTATTAAATTGTCAAATAGTCATTTAAACTGATTTTAAAATCCTTAACAAATCTTTATTTAATGAAAAGTCTGCTAGTCTTGACCGTTTTTCAAATCCTCTAATTTTATGAATAGAAATTAAAACTTTTACAGTAATTAGTTTCATAAGAACTTAATGGCCAAACGATACCATAATAATAAACTGTGATAATGGTAGAAATCACCCTAAATTCCCACACGGAAATTCTATAGCAAACCCCAGTCTCCCCAATGGCTTATTCCTGCTTGTGCAGCTGCCATTGCTCAAAGGCAGCATGCGTTCCGCAAATTCAACCGACATAAGTTCAGTTCAAACAGACAGAAGTATATAGAAGCTAGAAATAATTGTAAGAGAGTAATAGCAATAGTTATAACGGATTACACTGAAGCCACCAGAAAACGCATCGAAGCACAGAAATTAGGAACCCGGGATTTTTGAAAAATCTAGAACAGTGTAGTAAATAATGGGCAGTCAACAATTCCCCCACTATCAAACAATCATGAGGTTGTTTGCACGGCAACCGACAAGGCTAATCTGCTTGCCAGTCAATTTGCCTCAAACTCCACACTGGACCCCGCACACCACTCCCTCCCTGACTTTCCTTTACGGACAGACGCCACACTAGACGATTTGAAAATCACCCCTTCTCAGGTACATGGTATCATAAAAAAACTAGACATTTCAAAAGCATGTGGACCAGATCTAATCCCGTGTGTGCTATTAAAAAAATGCTCTGTTGAGGTTGCTCCAGTTCTCTCCAAACTTGCCTTAATGAATCTTGCTTTCCCGACTGCTGGAAAACCGCTTCTGTGGTACCAGTCTTCAAGAATTCTGGTGAAAGAACTAATCCACTAAATTATCGCCCCATTAGCCTCCTTCCACTTTTTGCCAAAATATTTGAGTCCTTAGTAAATCAAGCCCTAGTCCAACACCTAACAGTTGCTAAACTCCTGACCGACGGACAATATGGATTCAGGCAAGCCCGTTCAACAGCAGATATCTTAACTGTAGTCTTTGAACGTATATACCATTTACTGGACAAAACAGAGGAAGGTGGAGCGGTAGCCCTAGATATATCTAAGGCTTTTGACAGGGTATGGCACGATGGTCTTCTAAGGAAAATGAGATCATATGGAATCACTGGAAGAATACATAATGCAATTAAATCCTTCTTAAGTAATAGAAAAATCCAAGTTATCCTCGACGGTCGTACATCTAAACAATATAATATAAATGCGGAAGTACCTCAGGGGTCTATCCTTGGACCTTTATTGTTCCTGATATTAATAAATGACCTCCCTGATAAAATTGTTTCGGAGATGGGTAAATTTGCCGATGACACCACTCTCTATAACAGGCATAAGGAGAAAACAAATGAACACATATCTAAGAAAATGGCAGAAACACTAGAAGATGACCTCCAATCTGTAGTGGAATGGAGACAAAAATGGATTATCACATTCAATGTTGCCAAGACGAAGCTTGTTTCCTTCAATAACTACAAGAAACCTTCTCTACCACCAATAGTAATGGTCAAGAACACATTGCTTGAAAGTACTTCTTTTAAACTTCTCGGCCTAACGTTTACAGGGAACATGAACTGGAATAGATACATTGAGACCATTGCCAAGGCTGCTGCAAAGAAGGTGGGATCTCTCTACTGTGCTAGAAAATTACTTACGCCTGAATGTATCCTGTATCTCTATAAGGCCACCATTCGCCAATGTATGGAGTACTGTTGTCACATTTGGGCTGGTGAATCTGCTGCTCCTGGGCAGGGTTCAAAAGAGAGTCGCTAACCTGATAGGTTCTGAACTGTCATTTAGGTTTCAGCCCCTGTCTCATCGACGAAATGTTGCATCCCTCTGCCTGTTCTACAAATACTTTAATGGTGAATGCTCTGACGAACTGCAAGCACTTGTACCTCCTCGACGTGACTACCTCCGACAAACCCGACAAGCAACTAAGTCCGACCCCTTTACAGTAGAGATCCCTAGGTATAGGAAAGCCTTTTACTCCAATAGTTTCTTCCCCAGCACTGCAGGTCTTTGGAACTCCCTTCCGGGATTCTGCTTTCCCAACTGTACTAATATGCAGAAGTTCAAGTGTAATGTGAACAAACATCTTGCTACTCATCTCCCTTCATAATGCCCCCGCAAATTATGTCCCTGATAGTAGCCCCCTACTTCAAAGTGGCAATGTGCCTTGTTTGGGGTGAAAATTGAATAAAACAAAACAAAAAAACTGTAACTATTAGGTTTGTGCCAAAATAATGTCGTTTTTTGACGTTCAACTTCAGGTCCAAAAGCGACATTTTTTCGCACCAACCTAATATAAAAAATCCTATTTAAGAAAATAATAATTTTACAAAAAAAGAAAAACTGGACCAGTAAGAAAATATTAAATGACTTTCACTGCGCGGTAAACCGGCGTGAATAATGGCAATCGTTGCCAAAGAAAAATGTTACACATCTTTTCAAACCGGATGAATAGTCAATAAATGAAATGGAAACGGCACTAACCCTATGAAGGTATATCCGGTTTCCTCCCAAGGAGGAAGTTCCATAGAAGTATAAAATTCACAAGCTGCTGTTCCCAATCGAATGTATATTCCCCGTTAAGGGAGAAAACGGTGTTAGGTTTTTTGCAACACTTGCAAGGAGTTGGCAACGTCCTCCCACGTACAGCGCCTGGAATTCCTAAATTGATCACCCATTAGGTATTGACCCGGCTCAACGTTGTTAACTTCGGTGATCTAACGAGAACCAGGGTGTCAACGTGATTGTGCAGTACATAGCCATTTTAAACATCTTAATCTATGGATGAATTGTTATAAAATAAACCGACCATTACTGCTAGGGATTCCTTGTACGCTTGACTGTTAGCAAAACGTGGATCATATCCTCATTCTTTGTGCCGACGTTTCTTTTTACACGTAAATGAAAAGCTGGTTAAGTTCGTGTTGCATGGTTTCGTCAAAAGTGGGCGGGCGGGGGTTGTTTAGTTCTCTCTCACTGCAAGAATTTAGACACCCGTGTCGGAAAGTGAGATTGAAAAGTCTACGCCCTCGAAGAGGGGCACTCTGACCTGCAAAAAGTGTCTGGGTAGCCCCAGCATTCCCCGGTAAGGGCACCTGAAGCGATTAGCAATACACTAAACCTTTCTCAAGGCCTGAAAGGGAGAACATCTTAGAACTACATAGAATTAAACTCCCACCGCAAAATCAACAGAACCGGACCATTACAGGAATGGTCTAATCTTTGTTGATTGGGGGGGATCAGAATGGGGAAAGGAATATTACTGTTACTGCAAGAAAAATAAAAGCCTCGCAATAATTCTAAACATTCACTGGAGCCAGACACGTTGGTAATATTCTCCGACGGGGAAAACTTCTGGCAGAATCAGATCAACTCCGAGAACAGCATATGTTTCGCCACTTCATCCAAAACCGTGCCTAGGGTTATGCAACTAAAGTTCCTAGCTATAAATATGAGCTTTGGTGTCGTCAGCAATGGCGTTGACATCATAGTACACTATTTCTTACTTGTGGACCTTTCTCACAAGCTGGACACCAATAGCTAAATCTACGTTCTACAGGAAGAAGTGAAACCTTGAATCGAACAGGTAACTGGAGATAGTGTGACAACAAAACACCATGCCCTACCATAGCAGCAGGAAGAACCAGGCCTGTCGAAGATATTGTAAACAACATTTCCAAACTCGCATTACTGCAACCCCTCGACTACAGGTTGCGGCGAAACAAGACACAAGCGCAATGTCTTACTCAGCTCGTGTCTTTCAATCGTATGCGTGTCTCTTTTTCTTCCTGAGATTCTCACAGATGACGCTGCTCTTGAGGAAACATCGATTCTGAAACTTGTTGGTCATTTTTCTCCTGAACTTTCCTGGATGTAATTCATATATTAGATCCATTGCTTTATCTGCTTTTCCTTGATACAGTTCTCTTTATCACTTTAAACACTTTCCTACACTCGAAGCAATGTTCTATTTCCACAAATTTACTATCAGACCATGTATGGAGAACTGTTGTCATTTTTTTGGCTGGTGAAATCCGTTTCAGGGGACTTGATAAGGTGCAGAAACATATCTGTGATTTAATTCGCTCGACCCTTTTCTTCTTTTAAACCTGCCTCTCACAGACGTGATGTTGCAAGTCAGTCTTTTCTGTAAATACTATTATGGCATGTGTTCTTCAGGATTGTCTTATCTATTTTCTTCTTTCTTTGTTCCGGCTCATTTGACTCATTGGTTCAGGTGTCCTCATCAATTCGCTGTGTTGATACCTCATTCGAATACAGTTTCCGTGTTCAATAACTTCTAAACACTGCAAACATGTAAGTTCTTTCTTATTGAGTTTTCCTCCCATATTATTATGTTCACGACTTAGGTTAATAGGCATATCCTCAGTATTTCGTTCTTGTTAGCTTCTTACATCAAAAGGCTTCACACCATGCCGGGAGCGATTTCCATAAAAAAATATAAAACGGGTCCAGCTACAACGAGCTAAAGAAGGCTACGGTTATCAGAGTTTTGGGAGACAGATGAAAGTTCGTGGCTAATATCAACGCCATCTTTTGGATGTCATGTTTCATCGAATGAAATTGACGGGACAAGTCATAAAGTCAAATTGACGCAATTTAATAAATTCAAAAAAGTAAACTTGTGAACTTCCCGATGGATCTGAATGCTGAATTTACAAGTTTATGCAAAAGCATTGTGTAACGTACCCATTACATTTTATTTTAGTATTTCATGAAAATAAAACGTTACTTTAGTAATTCATTAAAAGTAAAACTTTACTTTAATAATTCCTTAAAATAAAACTTTACTTTAGTAATTCATTAAAGTGAAACTTTACTTTAATAATTCCTTAAAATAAAACTTTACTTTAGTAATTCATTAAAGTAAAACTTTACTTTAATAATTCATTAAAATAAAACTTTACTTTAGCAATTCATTAAAGTAAAACTTTACTTTAATAATTCCTTAAAATAAAACTTTACTTTAGCAATTCATGAAAGTAAAATTTTACTTTAATAATTCCTTAAAACAAAACTTTACTTTAGTAATTCATTAAAGAGAAACCTTACTTTAATAATTCCTTAAAATAAAACTTTACTTCAGCGATTCATGAAAGTTACTTTATAATTCATGAAAATAAAACGTTACTTTAGTATTCATTAAAGTAAATATTTACTTTAATAATTCATGAAAGTAAAACTTTACTTTAGTAATTAATGAATTACTAAAGTACAGTTTTATTATCAGTAATTATTAAAGTACAGTTTTACTTTAATGAATTACTACAGTAAAGTTTTTTTTTTCAGGAGTAAAACTTTACTTTAATTATTTTTAAAATAAACTTTACTTTAGTAATTCATAGAATAAAACTTTAGTAATTCATAGAATAAAACTTTAGTAATTCATAGAATAAAACTTTAGTAATTCATAGAATAAAACTTTAGTAATTCATAAAATAAAACTTTAGTAATTCATAAAATAAAACTTTAGTAATTCATAAAATAAAACTAGTAATTCATAAAATAAAACTTTAGTAATTCATAAAATAAAACTTTAATAATTCATAAAAATAAAACTTTAGTAATTCATAAAATTAAACTTTAGTAATTCATAAAAATAAAACTTTAGTAATTCATAAAAGAAAACTTAAGTAATTCATAAAAATAAAACTTTAATAATTAATAAAATAAAACTTTAGTAATTCATAAAATAAAACTTTAGTAATTCATAAAATAAAACTTTAGTAATTCATAAAATTAAACTTTAGTAATTCATGAAATAAAACTTTAGTAATTTATAAAATAAAACTTTAGTAATTCATGAAAATAAAACTTTAATAATTCATAAAATAAAACTTTAGTAATTCATAAAAAAAAACTTTAGTAATTCATAAAATAAAACTTTAATAATTCATGAAAATAAAACTTTAATAATTTATAAAATAAAACTTTAGTAATTCATAAAATAAAACTAGTAATTCATAAAATAAAACTTTAGTAATTCATAAAATAAAACTTTAGTAATTCATAAAATAAAACTTTAGTAATTCATAAAATAAAACTTTAGTAATTCATAAAATAAAACTTTAGTAATTCATAAAATAAAACTTTAGTAATTCATAAAATAAAATTTTAGTAATTCATAAAAATAAAACTTTAGTAATTCATAAAATAAAACTTTAGTAATTCATAAAAATAAAACTTTAGTAATTCATAAAAATAAAACTTTAGTAATTCATAAAATAAAACTTTAGTAATTCATAAAATAAAACTTTAATAATTCATAAAATAAAACTTTAGTAATTCATAAAAATAAAACTTTAATAATTCATAAAATAAAACTTTAGTAATTCATAAAAATAAAACTTTAGTAATTCATAAAATAAAACTTTAGTAATTCATAAAATAAAACTTTAGTATTTCATAAAAATAAAACTTTAGTAATTCATAAAAATAAAACTTTAGTAATTCATAAAATAAAACTAGTAATTCATAAAATAAAACTTCAGTAATTCATAAAATAAAACTAGTAATTCATAAAATAAAACTTTAGTAATTCATAGAATAAAACTTTAGTAATTCATAAAATAAAACTTTAGTAATTCATAAAATAAAACTTTAGTAATTTATAGAATAAAACTTTAGTAATTCATAAAATAAAACTAGTAATTCATAAAATAAAACTTTAATAATTAATAAAAATAAAACTTTAGTAATTCATAAAATAAAACTTTAGTAATTCATAAAATAAAATTTTAGTAATTCATAAAAATAAAACTTTAGTGATTCATAAAATAAAACTTTAGTAATTCATAAAAATAAAACTATAATAATTCATAAAATAAAACTTTAGTAATTCATAGAATAAAACTTTAGTAATTCATAAAATAAAACTAGTAATTCATAAAATAAAACTTTAGTAATTTATAAAATAAAACTTTAGTAATTGATAAAATAAAACTTTAGTAATTCATAAAATAAAACTTTAGAAATTCATAAAAATAAAACTTTAGTAATTCATAAAATAAAACTTTAGTAATTCATAAAAATAAAACTTTAATAATTCATAAAATAAAACTTTAGTAATTCATAGAATAAAACTTTAGTAATTCATAAAATAAAACTTTAGTAATTCATAAAATAAAACTTTAGTAATTCATAAAATAAAACTTTAGTAATTTATAAAATAAAACTTTAGTAATTCATAAAATAAAATTTTAGTAATTCATAAAATAAAACTTTAGTAATTCATAAAAATAAAACTTTAGTGATTCATAAAATAAAACTTTAGTAATTCATAAAAATAAAACTTTAATAATTCATAAAATAAAACTTTAGTAATTCATAAAATAAAACTTTAGTAATTCATAAAATAAAACTTTAGTAATTTATAGAATAAAACTTTAGTAATTCATAAAATAAAACTAGTAATTCATAAAATAAAACTTTAGTAATTCATAAAATAAAACTTTAATAATTCATAGAATAAAACTTTAGTAATTCATAAAATAAAACTTTAGTGATTCATAGAATAAAACTTTAGTAAGTCATAAAATAAAACTTTAGTAATTCATAAAATAAAACTTTAGTAATTCATAAAATAAAACTTTAGTAATTCATAAAATAAAACTTTAGTAATTCATAAAATAAAACTTTAGTAATTCATAAAATAAAAGTTTAGTAATTCATAAAAATAAAACTTTACTTTAGTAATTCATAAAAATAAAACTTTACACAAGCATATGAATTTTGGATTTGAAAAGTTGATGCTCTAGGGGACGAGAGCACTGTCCTACAGAACATATTTTGACAGCCTTGTCGGCAATCACAGCTGGCAGTGGCTCAGGCGATTAATTAACACCTTTTCTAAAGGGAGAAGGCAAAGCATGGGAGGTTGGACCTCCTAAAACCTCACAGAACTCGAGATCCGCCTCAATTGACAGGGAAAATAATCCCATCTAGATACTGTTGGCTTTAGTGCCGGGGGAAACCCCGGCTGGATTTTTGAAACCAGAGATTTTGGTGATTTACGATGTGAAGATGGTGAACAAAATGGCGAAAGAATGAAAGGGATGTTGCTTGTATGAATGTTAGTTTTACTGAGATAAAATAAGATGGACGGTGAATATTTAAGTCTTTATGCCGGATTTTATATGAATTTTATATTTTTGTCAAATAAAATATATAATTTAGATTTCGAACATAAGGAGTTGTTATTTTGTATTATTTGGCTATTTCGGACTATTGTTTTCATCGTGATTGTTATATCCACAAAGTTTTTGCCGGTACTAGATGGGTGACCATTTGGGAAAGCTAAGCTCTGTATGTACCACGCCGCGTTTTAGAAATTTCCAGGTTGATATCTGGTGGCGTGTTTAACTCACTAGGGGAGATACACCCACGAATCAAGACGGAAAGCAGCAGGAAACAGACGTCTTTGCTTGTCTTCCCGAAATTACCATGGCTCTACAATTTGGAGAGCCGTGGTCGCCGACGCTGTTAAAAACAGCAGGACTGTTGCATGCAGGCAAACTCGAATATCTTTACAGAATTTTAAACTGGATCCTTTATTTAATCCACGAAGGGGTATATTGTCCTTTTTCTGTCATCCATATCTGAGTAAAAGCTTTTATTATTATATAACTCTTAGTTATTATTCAACATCCAAAAAACTGTCACTTAGAACTGATTGTAACCGATGGGTTTATCCGTTGTATCATGGGTTCATGTAACACCTGAAGAAAGTCGGGAATTACATCGGCCGATACATTTTGAATATAAACATCAAGATGAGAATAGTAGTCCGAATAACCACGTTATTAGGTTAGGCAGTCTGGATTTGGTCAAAAATTGTCTCGGTTGACAAGGATTTCTCCTTTTCTGGCCGAGAACGAAATAAATACTACACCATGATCCCAACTTGCATGCTGGAATTATTTACATACTTTCCATAGGCAAGACTAAATACCGAGTGCAACGCCTCAGACAACAGGCAGGAGGTAAAGCCTGGGAATACGACATCTTCAAACTGAATAGATATGCCACACTTTGACCTTTACCCGGAGAATATTAATGGTACGCTGACATAACGTTATGGTAACAAATAGGGCGTAACGCCCGTTTCGTGGCGTTCGATGTAAGCGTAGACATCGGAGGAGGTTGACCTCTGTACAACGTCACAACGCGTTGAGCAATATGCAGTTGTGCGTCTGATTGCAGCTGCTACCGATGCACTTTTTTTATGTAACACATATTATCAGACGTGGCCGTCGCATTATACTACGCACGCATCAAACGTTTTTCGTGTCGCTCCTGCTTCGGCTCGCGTCTTCAACTGCAATGGCCGACGAAGGGAGCTAATTTTAGAACGCTTACGTCACTCGAACGTCATTGGTCAAAACGTCTGTGACGTATTTTTAGCGTTCTTTCTTTAACAGCTCCTTTCTTTTTTTTTTCATCTGTTATGTGTCTCACAATGCCGTATCTATTTTAAAGTCAATCTGTTTCTAAATAAAGACGAAAGAATCGATTCAAACAAATATGGCCGGTCTGACAATAAACGAACACTAAATATTTATTTTACCTTAAAGAACTTTCAAGTAATGACGAGACTAATTTTAATCAATCGATCGAAAAAATATTCGAATCTCAACAAATTAAAAATATTATATTAAAAGCATATTTTTCAATATTGATTACAAGATCATAACCCTTAATAATAATAATAATAATAATAATAATAATAATAATAATAATAATAATAATAATAATAATAATAATAATAATAATAATCTCTATTAATTAATTGTCGGCTATGTTCCCATGTGTCTGTGCGTAACTCTGCTGCTGCAGTGCTGCAGTGCTGCACACATATTGAATTATTTATTATTTACGATCTATACGATGAATATATTTATTGAAATCAAGGATAAAATAAGAGAATATTAAAATGAGTTATTTTTATAAATCCTATTTGTTACAAAAATATCAAACCTAATTATATTTTGCATTACATTATTTATTTATCCTTAAGACACCCACCGGCTAGTAGTGTTTCCACCCCTGCAGCACACTGACCATTACTACTACTACTACTAGCAATAATAATAATAATAATAATAATAATAATAATAATAATAATACCAATAATAATAATAATAATAATAATAATAATACCACTACAACTTTCACTGCTACTACTACTACTACTACTATTACTACTACTACTACTAATAATAATAATAATAATAATACCGCTCCTGCTGCTACTACTACTACTACTTCTGATAATAATAATAATACTGCTACTACTACTACTACTACTACTGATAATAATAATAATAATAATAATAATAATAATAATAATAATAATAATAATTGCTTAATGGACATACAAATTCTAGTTCTCGACAAGTCGCTCAAGCTGCAAAAAAAAAAGTGGGTGAAAAAAGAAAGCGAAATATATATAGCGTAATGGTTAGGAGCCTTGACTGCCGTACAAACGGTCGGGTTTCAATCCTGGCTTGAGGTAGTTGCCTGTCTAGCCGCACTGATGAGCTGTGAAACAGCGAAACAGTACTGTATGTGGATGACTATATATATATATATATATATATATATGAGAGCGAGAGAGAGAGACAGAGGGAGAGAGAGAGAGAGAGAAATATATTTACATTTTCATTTATACTTATTGGTTGCGATTGTCTGATTATTGATACTAATATTTATTCGGACTTTGTTTACGGTATTATACAATCTGTAATCTGAAAGTATTTTAAAATATATAGAGAGAGAGAAAGAGAGGGGGAGAAAGAGAGAGAGAAAGAGAGAGGGAGAAAGAAAGGAAGGAAGAAAGAAACAGTGGTCAAAAATTATTTTCGACTCTACAGGGTTTATCATCAAACTTCAAACTCCCTTGGAACTTGCTCCTTTGAAGGAAGCCGGTTAGACCCGTATATTTAGTGCCATTTTCATTTCAAATAATAAGTATTTACGGAATAGACTTTCCACTGATGTTAAAGCAAAGACAAGTGTTGATTTGAACAAAACTCTTATTAATTCATCTGTTCAAGGAAAAACTAGACGTCCATATTATGTGAATATTTTTATGTCTTTTTCGTAAGGAAGCAAATAGCAAGTCAGACAAACCACGCTGTTTTAAATAAATTTCATAATAAATCCTTCACTCTTGATAGAAAGTATACGATAGATGTGTTTTTTTTTTCTTTTAGGGCATACACATCCAAACACCCGAGCAACGCCGGGCTGATATATATCTAGAAAAGTGAAAGTGTGTGTGCGTGTGTCTGTCTGTCTGTCTGCCTGTGTGTGTGTGTCTGTCTGTCTGTCTGTCTGTCTGTCTGTCTGTCTGCCTGTGTATATTTCCCTACACAATAACTCTGTCAATTTTCAGTATATAGACTTGAAATTTGATATACAGGGTACTGAGATTTGGGAAAATCTTTGCAATCGGTTTTCGGCCAGAAATTTGGCTGTTAAGTGGTCAAAGTTCAACGATTTGCCCTTTGAGAACTCTATCAAACTCCTCCGACAATTTGGGGTCTAAAAACTTGACATTTTAGATATAGGTTCCTTGGAAATGGATCTAACTTAATAACTTGATTTGAGCCCAAAGCAATAAATGTTAAGGAGTCATAATAGGGGTCAAAGTTAAAAAAAAATTGACCGCTGCAATCTCTACCAAATTACTCAGACAATTTCTGGTCTAAACATTTGAAATTTGACATAAAGGGTATTCAGATATAGAGCAAGCTTTTTAATCAGTTTGGGTCGAAAATTTGAGTTACCAATATATAAATGTATGTATGTATGTCTGCCTAAAACTTTCGACAGAGGCGACGGAATTTTACAAGATCAGTATCGTTTTGAAGGTCGACCTTTCAGACGACAAATATCGAAAAATTGGCTAAAAACATTAATATCTTCACCCTCAACTAGGCACTTTTCTACAGAGAAGGGTCGCTTTTTTCGCTGATATTTTCGTAAGTCATCCTCTCCTTTCGATTGTCTAGCCTTAATTTACTTACGTCACTTCCGGTTTGACGGTGGTCATAACAGCAAATACGTCAGGTTTTATTCCCGTTCTTTTCCTCCTTTGCAGCACGGGTTCGAGTCTGCCTTCTTACTACCACTTTTTTTTTTGCTCAACATAAACCTCCAAACACCCGGCCAACGCCAGGCACCCATGCTAGTATCTATAAAAGTGAGAATGTGTATGTGTGAGGATGCTTCTCAACTTATATACTCAACGAATTGTTTATCTACACTCTTGAAATTTGGCTTAAATCGCATTCAGACACGTGGAAAGACATTTAATCGGTTTTCATGCAGAAAAAAGTGGCTACTAAAGGGTGTAAAATTGAAAACTTGGTACTTGGAGAGTCGTTGGATTTTTATCTGCGTCTTAATTGTTTCATAAGGTTTGGAAACACTTTTTTTAAAAAATGTGGTAAGCTGGTCTAATGGTTATCGTACTTGACGCGCTGTCTTTAGGTTTTGGTTTCAATCTCAGCTCGAGTATTTTTTTCTTACTCACAAGAATTTGTTTTTTTTAAGAATTTAACGTTATGTTTAACATCGGGCAACGTCGGGTACGTCTTCTAGTAATCTATAATTTGTTTATGATTAAAAAAGTTAACGATATGATCTGTTTACAAAGAGTTTATTTCCTATTTGTAGGAGGAGATGAATGGAAAAATCGGATAGACCACAAAGCAATAAAGTAAAAATGACTCGTATGGTTGGATTTTTGTTATTCTGTTTGTATTATCGATAGTCATCCTCAGGAATTGATGAAGATGCTATCATCCACTGCTTCAAAATGACATGGGCGAGGCAGATAACTTGCCAGAGGGAAAGTGAAGATAATTGGGACAAGTGAGAAAGAAGAGACAGAAATGGTGTGAATTGAATAGAATTTGATTATTTGCGGTGACGGCTAAGCTAGAATTTGTTTAGATTGGATTTGAAAGCTACCATGTTGTATTCAACCAGGAAGCAGAACAGCGGAACAGTGTTGCACAGGCGAACAGTTCTGACTAGAAGCTTTCTCATAGAATCTGCGCTTATATTTGGGTACAGGTAGAGAGTGGTGAGAAATCGTTTATAGTGGTTGTAGCTAGTTGAGTTTCTTGTGAAAGTTTGGCAAGGGGGGATCAAAGATTGGAATTCAGTCGAGCGCCTGCCATGAAAATAACGACAGAACAAAGCTGACTTTTAATGCAGATAGAGCAGTGATATACATACTGGAGCGGTAGACTGATCCAACCATTTTTCCCCGCGATTTTGGCAACAGATTTGATGCGTTCCATTTCAGATTAGGAATGAAGTTTGTCAAAACATTGACCTTCCCAAGATGAGAGCAAGAAAACCGGGTTGGCTACATATAAGAGAGAGAGAGAGAGAGAGAGAGAGAGAGAGAGAGAGAGAGAGAGAGAGGCTTCTTCACTCTTTGACAGACTATGGATACCCACATAGGGGTGCTTGCGCGTGAAATTTGTGTGGCAGGAGTTGTGCAATCTCCAACCACGCCTCGGCTGAGATGACACTGTTAAATACCAGTGACAAGTGAAGTCTATGTGCAGGACGACTGGAAACAAATGCCGAGATAAGCGGAGAGCACATACAGCGCCTAGAATTCCCAAATGGTCACCCATCTGGTACTAACCAGGCTCAACGTTGTTTAACTTGGGTGATCTGACGAAAATCGGTGTGTTAACGTGATTATGTCGTATATTACAGTTAGGATATCTGCTGTAAAACAGGCATGCCTAAATCCATATTATATATATATATATATATATATATATATATATATATATATATATATATATATATATATATATATATATATATATATACTAGATTGGGTTAGTATGTTATATTAGCTATGAAATTAATGTATGAGCGTGACACTTGTGATGTAAAGAAAATAGTGTTTGTGACATGACAGAAACATTTCTATGAAAATATATTAAAATGAAAAAAGAATGTAGATTTCTATGAGTCGTTCTGTTTATAATTGTTTATTTTTGAAAAAAAAAACTTACAGCCATTGAATTATAAGTGGTTTGCCATACTTATAGGTAAATGTGCATTGAACAGATACCATAATATTTAAATTTAAATTCAAATTTTTATATATCTTTTAATTTAAATGAGAAAAAAAAAACAATTGCAACGCTGAAAACGTACACAGTAAAACAATTAAAAAAAAACATATATTCGGGTTTATTTATTTATGTTGGTAATGTAGAAGAAAATGTATGAATGTTTTTTTAAGAAAAGTGTATTAAAAAATGGAGAATAAATTTAAAAAATGGGAAGACGGTGGGTAAATCGCCGTTGTAAAATGTTCTCATGGTTGTCAACGGATTAAAGTAGATTTATTTGTAAGAAAATTGCATTAAAATAACTTAAACGTAATACGAAAATGAACGATGTCAAAAAAAAGGCAGAAAGTATTAACAGTTGTTTATTTGGATAATTTAAACGCGAAAAAAGTTTGGGACACTGAAAATGTACACAGTAAAACAATGAATTTTATTCTCGCGTAGATTAATTAGTATAATATATATCGTATATATGAAACAGGTCGATGATTATACGTATTATTTGTAATCACGTTTTGCGTTTGCTTCCCATATCTTTTTTTTATTCAATAAATTTAAGATATTCCCTTTTCTAAGGACGTCCGTTTGTTCGAAAGAAACCGGTTCAGCGATTTGTGTTATTTGTTTACGATGTTATGGGTCTATGTTTATGTACGCATGCGCAACTGGAAGTCGTAAACTTGGGATACAACACCCGTTACAAGGTCATTTGAGCTTTATAATTATATACATATATAAATATATATCCATATATATATCCATATATATATATATATATATATATATATATATATACATATAAATATATGTGTATATAAATAATTTATATATAAATATATGTGTATATAAATATATATATAATATATCTATATATTTATAAAAGTGAAAGTGTCTGTCTCTCTATGTGTGTATCTGTGTGTCTGTGTATGTACATTTCCCTACGCAATAACTCTGTCGATTTTAAGTCTACAAACTCGAAATTTGATATACAGAGTACTGAGATTTGGGGAAATCGATGTGATCGGTTACCGGCCAGAAATTTGGCGATTAAGAGGTCAAAGTTCAACGAGTTGACCTTTGAGAACTCTACCAAACTCCTCCGACAATTTTTGGTCTAAACACTTGATATTTTAGATACAGGTTCATTGGACATGGATCTAATTTAATAACTTAATTTGAGCCGAAAACAATAAATTTTAAGTGGTCATAATAGGGGTCAAATTTTAAAAAATTGAGCACTTTTTTTTTGCTCAATATACATCTCCAAATACCCGGGCAACGCCGGGAACCCATGCTAGTATATATATATATATATATATATATATATATATATATATATATATATATATATATGTGTGTGTGTGTGTGTGTGTGTGTGTGTGTGTGTGTGTATGTATAATTTCGTGTTATAGGAGTAAGGAATACATTGTTCGAGTCCCTGTGCACGAGGAAATAGATACATAAAATGCATTGACACTACATTTGATTATGATCGTCTATCGATACCATCAGTTTCATGGAAACATTAGAAACTCAGCCCGTGTAATCTGTTAAATTGGTCGCTTTTGCCGCGCGTGTTAAGTTTCCAGTGTTTCCGTTAAACTGAAAGTATCGATGGTAGATCATACTGCTGCATAATGTCAACTGATATATATATATATATATATATATATATATATATATATATATATAATTATAAACATACACGCACTATCAATATATATTATATATCGCGCAAATGAAACACATTACGTCACATTTCAAGAATGTTTCGTCATCTTTCGCTTTGATGTCGCTTAGAAGGCGGCATCTTTTATAAGTACGCTAGTATATTAGCAGTATACGCGTGTCTGTGCAGCTTTGTGCACGATAAAAATGCATCTGAATCAGCTGCTGAATTTGTGCACATTTAGTGAAACATGCGACAACTGAAGTATATTGTTTGTCATAAATTGTTTAAAATTTAAAAGTCAGACCAAAACGGTGGAATTCATGAACCTTAATTGAAATATGGATGAATTGTTGGGAGATAAAAAATAGTCTTTGGTTGAGGATGGGGGGCTACAGTGATGTGGTGGTTTCTGTGGCCATCTCCTTGGTTTTTGCCCTAAAGACTCGAGTATAAATCCTAGTACTAAATGATGAGAAAATGAGATAAGTTTGAATATTATTTGGTCCCCCATTCCAAAAAAATCTTGGATGTTCGGGCCACGGTCTCACTCTCTCTCTCTCTCTCTCTCTCTCTCTCTCTCTCTCTCTCTCTCTCTCTCTCTCTCTCTCTCTCTCTCTCTCTCGTAGGTGTATGTGCTCGGGGAGGAAACTGCTTGCATCCTTTAAAAGATGCAGAAGTTAAAAGCAAACTTTAAAAACATCTTTAATGCATATTAAAGCCATTCGTTCTGAATCAATTGAGAAAAACGAATTTCCTTTCAAACATTTTAAAATAAGAAACTTCAGTCACATTTACAAAAAATTATATATGTATAACATTTCTAAAAAAAATACATTTAACATTTCTAAAAAAAATACATTTAACATTTCTAAAAAAATAAATTAACATCCCTAAAAAAATACGTTTAACATTCCTAAAAAATACATTTTACATTTAAAAAAAATATATCTAACATTTCTAAAAAAAATAAATTAACATCCCTAAAAAAATACGTTTAACATTCCTAAAAAATACATTTTACATTTAAAAAAATACATTTAACATTTCTAAAAAAATACATTTAACATTCCTAAAAAATACATTTTACATTAAAAAAAAATACATTTAACATTTCTAAAAAAAAATAGATTAACATTTCTAAAAAATACGTTTAACATTCCTACAAAAATACATTTAACATTAAAAAAAATACATTTAACATTAAAAAAAATACATTTAACATAAAAAAAATACATTTAACATTTCTAAAAATACATTTAACATTAAAAAAATACATTTAACATTTCTAAAAATACATTTAACATTAAAAAAAATACATTTAACATTTCTAAAAATACATTTAACATTAAAAAAATACATTTAACATTTCTAAAAATACATTTAACATTAAAAAAAATACATTTAACATTTCTAAAAATACAGTTAACATTAAAAAATACAGTTAACATTTCTAAAAAAATACGTTTAACATTTCTAAAAAAATACATTTAATATTCCTAAAAAATACATTTAACATTCCTAAAAAAATACATTTTACATTTCTAAAAAAAATACAGTTAACATTTAAAAAACATACATTTAACATTTCTGAAAAATACATTTAACATTCCTAAAAAATACGTTTAACATTCCTATAAAAAATAAATTAAAAAAATACATTTAACATTTTAAAAAAATACATTTTACATTTCTAAAAAAATACATTTAACATTTCTAAAAAAATACATTTAACATTTCTAAAAAAAATGCATTAAAATTCCTAAAAAATACGTTTAACATTCCTAAAAAAGGCATTTAGCATTTAAAAAAAAATACATTTAACATTTTAAAAAAATACATTTTACATTTCTAAAAAAAAATACATTTAACATTAAAAAAATACATTTAACATTTCTAAAAAAAAGATACATTTAACATTAAAAAAAATACATTTAACATTTCTAAAAATACATTTAACATTTAAAAAAATACAGTTAACATTTCTTAAAAATACGTTTAACATTTCTAAAAAAATACATTTAATATTCCTAAAAAATACGTTTAACATTCCTAAAAAAAATACATTTTACATTTCTAAAAAAAATACATTTAACATTTAAAAAAAATACAGTTAACATTCCTAAAAAATACATTTAACCTTCCTAAAAAATACGTTTAACATTCCTAAAAAATACGTTTATCATTCCTAAAAAATACATTTAGCATTTAAAAAAAATACATTTAACATTTCCCCCCAAAAAAATAGATTTAACATTTAAAAAAGAACAGTTAACATTTCTAAAAAAAAAATACATTTAACATTCCCAAATAAAATACATTTAACATTTGTAAAAATAAAATACCAACCAGCAAACGGAAATATTTATATAAGTGACCTTGTTGGTGTGTATGCACGGAAAGACTCTACCATAATCGTATATAAATAATTTTGTTGATATATAGGGTGTTTGAACCTGTAGCACACTTTCGATTCGGTTTTTAGTCGGTATAATAACTTTTAAGAGGTCAAAATTGAAAAAGAAAGTACTGGAACATTAACTTCTGACGTTAGTCGAATGCATGTTTTTTCTTCGCATGCGCTAATAGAAAGTTATAGGTTTAATAACGTTATTTTTCAGCTTTTGAGTATATATGGATTTGGGTCATACATTAATGGATAAGGCTGGAAAGGTATATATTTTTGGTTTCGATTCTAGCTAATGGTACGCAAATAATTTGGGGAGGGGGTGAAATCCCTACTATATATTAGGCACAATATAATAATCGATGGAAAATTGGCTCTATAATAATAAATACGAAATCTGCATTAATTAAAATATAATGTTTAAGCATATTTTATGACTGGGAAACGCCGGGTGGTCTGCTAGTATATACATAAAAGTGACCTTGTCGATGTGTGTGTGTGAAACGTATCTACCAAACTCCTTTTTGAATATTTTGTATACAAAATACAAGCTTGATATATATAAAGCATTTTAACGCCGGAATCACTTTTAATTTCGACAGGAGAGTTGTGGTTGGAGAATGTGCAACTATTAACGCAAAAATTTCACGCGCAGGCAACATTACAGTGGGTATCCATAGTCTGTCAAGACTGAAGGAAGCTATATATATATATATATATATATATATATATATATATATATATATATATATATATATATGAACAAATGATTAATAAAACATGTTAAAAGACATCGTGAAAAAAAGTTAAAAACATATTTAATTTTAAAAAAAGAAGCACAAGATAAGTGGATAGTCCTTAATCCGCGGAGTTTCGAAGAAATACTCTCCTTCTCATCAGAGGGCAGGAATTAGCAAAATGCGGGATCGGATTTTGCATATAAAAGTATTTAATGAAACTACAAGTAAGTCACAGATCTTACTTGGTTAAAAAAAAAAGGGTAAGGTAAGGGGAATAGGAGGTAAAAGAAAAATGATAAAAAGATTTCACATGAATGGATAGTCCGGTGAAGGGTAAAAAATCCAAGAATGGTAAAATCCAAAACGGTCGAATTAAAAATTTCCAATCCCATGGGTAAATTCCAAATGGTCCAAAATGATCCAAAAGGCAGAGTTCCTTGGAAAAAAATCGCAAATGGAATGAATTCCAAATTATTAAAAGAAAAAGCACTGGAGAGAATATTAAAAATACGTCTGTCAAGGCTGGAGGAATCAAGTAAATTCAAGTATGTATATATATATATATATATATATATATATATATATATATATATATATATATATATATATATTCAGAGAATTTAGATAATAGGGTCCCCATGTCAAGCTCTCTTCAGCCGATACTCATATCTCTCTCTCTCTCTCTCTCTCTCTCTCTCTCTCCTCTCTCTGTATATATATATATATATATATATATATATATATATGTATATATATATATATATATATATATATATATATATATATATATATATATATATATATATATATATAACTAGGAAAGGCGTAGATCGAAATCTATAAACTCGAATTTCGCTCTCCTTTTGGCTTGTCAATAGAGTGCTTAGATAACATCGTCCTGGCGAATGTGAAATCCTACTTGCGTTACATATGCCTTGGTTTTAACTGTTTGGATCTCTACACTCGTTGTTAATAAGAGTATATATATTTCACAGTCAATCACGCTGCGGTTTGTTTAATCTATGGTAGTCAATAGACTTTTTGTATGTGGCTTGGTGTCCCACGTGATAAAGTACTCGACTCGAATGAAAGTAACTCAGGTTTCGGATCATGAGTTCCAATATGTTGTACTGATGAGTCCAAAGGAGAGCGAATCTCAAGTCTAGGACTTCCGGTCTGCGGGTTTAATGGTTTTTATAAGTTGAGGCCTTGTCTGATTACTGAAATAATTATATACCATTTAACAGCTAAAAAAACCTCATGCATGTGTATGCACATGCGTGACCCGTCACATAAAAGTTAGAGAGCAAAAAAAAAAAAATCATTTGACAGACATAGAGAAAGCAAACAACAAATTAGAAATTAAAGAGCACCTTCCGTGTGAAACGAAATAATTACAACCAGAAGTTCAAGTTAGCAGATTGTATACTTAAATAATAAATCCACCTTGAATTATATTTGATTCGGTTTGCAAAGTTTCCATTTTTATTTCAATTGCCCTCAAATTATAATTCGTATTTGATCGCCATTTTTATTTTATTGCGCAGGAAATATAAAATGATCAGAAATTTTAGAGAAAATAAAAACTTCGATTGAAAGTAATTTGTCTTGCGTATAGAGCAACGATCAGATCTTTGAAAACATTGGTTATTATTTGCTTCTCCCGAAAACAAAATGTGACAAAAGGTCATTTTAATGTGTGTGGGGAGTGGGGTAGCTCCCCAAAAAGGGGCACTCTAGAAGTAGACAAAAATAAAAATTGCTTTAGTATAATTGTGTTTCCTCTAAATTGACTAAGGACAAATTAACGTGAGAGTAGCATTAGAACAGATACTACACTCTGATCTTAGCCCGTTCACGATATTATTGTGTAAGCCAAATTAAGTTATATAATGTATTCGATTAAAATATTCTTTTCGTATTATTTGGATTCTTCGAACTACTGTTCTCATCTTGATTGTTATTTTCACAGCGTTTTGGTCGATGCAACCTCCGATCTTCTTCGGGTGTATCTTGTCGAACTCGGGAATGTTTCTATTAAAAACGGGAATCCGGGCGGAATTTCGTAACCCTTTATTTACTGCATGTTCTTATTCCGTCAGCCATGACTGGAAGAGGTCCTAAGTAATTCACAGTTGCATTTTTCGGTCGCCCACACTGAGAATTGAACCTTCAACCTTCAGGAGAATATCACTTTTACAATTGATTTTTTCAAATACTCTAATGAAAAATACTATACGCATAAATATTACGTTTTAATTAATACAGAAACTGAGACAATTGCATGCGAGCATTGTTTTTTTGTTTTTGTTTTTGTTTGTTTGTTTGTTTTTTGTTTTGTTTTTTTTAACCGTTCACTTTTTGTAAGTAAAAAAAGGAAAAGATACTCGGGCTGAGATCGAAACTAAAACCTAAATATAGTAAGTCAAGTACAATAACCATTAGGCCAGCATTGCACGATTTTTCAAAGATGTTTTCAAACTATTTATTCTTGACATAAGTAATCTGAAATGTGAACTGTTCACTCATGTGCATTCGTGAAACAGCAAAACAGATAAAAACTCGATGACTCCCACGTACCAATTTTTCAATTTTTACTCCTTAGCATCCCTTTTTCCGGATGAAAACTGATTAAAAAGTTTTAATCATGTTTGAATACCCTATATATTAAATTTCAAGTCTGTAGATAAAAAAATTCGTTGAGTATATAGGTTGAGAAGTGTCCTCGTACACACGCACATTCTCACTTTTATAGATTGATAAATCATTCGATTTTCTACATTTTCAAATTGTGTTGGAGTTTGGATTTCAAACATTTTCTGTTTGTGTATGAGACAATCCGCAAATATTTCAATAATTTCATGTATGACCTCTCAGCCCTACTACTCACACACACACACACACACACATGCACACACGCACTCATATACACACACATTTATACACACACATGTACACACACTCATGTACACGCACATGTACACACATATGTACACACACAAACATTAACGCACACACACATGTACATGCACATATATACACACATATACACACACATTTACACACACATGTACATACACATATGTACACACACATGTACACACACATGTACGCACACATATGTACACACATATAAACACACACACATGTACACACAGACATTTACACACACATATACACACATATGTACCCACACATTCACACAGGTATTTACACACATTTACACACACATATACACACATATGTACCCACACATTCACACAGGTATTTACACACATTTACACACACATATTTACACACACACATATACACACATATGTACCCACACATTCACACAGGTATTTACACACATTTACACACAGACATTTACACACACATATACACACATATGTACCCACACATTCACACAGGTATTTACACACATTTACACACGCACATCTTTCAGTATCTCTGAATATTCTTTTACACACATATTTAGCATTTAGCATTCCAGATACTAACAATTACTACATTGGCCATTGACTACTGTACATCATTAACCCTTATCCTCAAGTGGCCTCCGGGCCTTGATAAGTGGTGACTCCTCTCTCTCTCTCTCTCTCTCTATATATATATATATATATATATATATATATATATATATATATATATATATATATATGTATATATATAATTATATTAAAATCATTTATTTTCGATTTTTCTGTTTTACTTAAATCATTTGTTTTCGTTGTTTCGTCTTCCAGAACGTTTACTGCGTTTTATTCATTTTCTTTTTAATGGATTCCATATTTTTTGAAAGTGTGTTTCAACTAAGATATTGACATTTTTTTAAAAAACTTATACGACTGACACGGAATTCACTTTCAAATAAAAACAATTATATACTGCCACATGAGAACATTGGGGTGATTAGGTGCATTATGACCAAATAAATGGGCTCTTGGGAACGAACGCTTAAAATAAACTTCTATAAATATCGCCTTATACAAATTTTTTTTTTTTTTTAATCCGCGCTGATTTTTTGTTTACGTTTTCACTAGACTGTAACCATGACATCTTGGAAATTTCGACAAACAAGCGAATACAGTTAACTATTATGTCTAACGAATTTCTTTACAACAATGTTCCACACCAACTTTAGGCGCTAGCTTGACATGTATCCCGACACGAGTAATCTGTTGTGAAAGTACTTTTGCGGTCTCTGGAAATCAAGCGACTGGTTGAAGGACTGCATATTACAATCAAAACTCTTCAAAAAATGGACATTGGCCTCTCGAGATTGGAGCTTCTGGCCACAATGAGTAAATAAACAATATGGCGGATGAATTTCGTGTATGTTTAAATCATTAATTGATGACTCAAGAAGTAAAAAGGTTAACTTCTGTTTTAATTTATTTTATTGCGGACTATTATTCTCATCTTTGAAGATAAAAATAATAGTCCGCAATAAAATAAATTGATATAAATAATACTCATCTCAATAATGAATTCCAATTAAAAATAATATAGGGTCACTTCTGTTTTAATTTGCTGTTGCCACTCGTCTTTGTCTTCATAATACAATAAAAAAAAGATTAATTTAGTCCGCGAGGCCTGGAATAAAGAAAGGGTGGCTTAATCTACTATAAAAGTACTTTTGTGGTTCCTAGAGGTCAAGCAACTCGCTGAGGGTATCATATTACAATCAATATGATATGCAAAATAGACAATGGTTTCAAAATATTGGAACTTCCGCCGCAATAAATGAACAAGCATCATAATGCGAATGTTTGAACTATTAATGAATATCTCACGAAAAAAAAAATTATAGATAAAATTGATTTTTCTAATTTGTTGTTGCCTTTGTATAGGTAATACCATAAATGATTACTTTAGTCCGCGGGGCTTAAAATAAACAAAGAACAACGAGAAAAATGCGACTCCTACAAGGTATATATCTAGGCCGAATGACAAAAATTGCTGCACTAAAAGACTAGATATAAATAGACGGTAAACAACAACAAAACCAACAATAAAAACAACAGCAAAAATTGCTGCTCGTCCCACACCCCAGACCCAGCGCCATTTTCTCTGTTCGCCAAGAAAGACATCGATGTTCGTCTTCATTGCTTCGAAGGGAAACAAATTAGGTTGACTTATTTTTCTTTATAGAAATATGAAGACGATTTGTCTATTCCTGCGGGGGACAATAATTCTGTAACGTGTATCGAGTGACAGGTGCACACTGGTTGTAAGAAAACAAAACCGAAAAAATAAAAAAGGAACAAAGAAAGAATACGGCGCGAAAGGAACGTTGATATATATATTTTTTAATTTTTATTGTATTTTTATTGTAGCTTGATTATTTTCTAGTTTTATTGAATCTTTATTATTTTTTATATATTTTTATATTTTTTATATATTTTCATATTCTTTTGTAGATCTCTTTAGTTTATCTCTAATTCTTGTCATCTATTCAGCCTCTATACGTCTATGGTATATTTTTTATCAGTTTATTTCCATGCTAGTTATATATATATATATATATATATATATATATATATATATATATATATATATATATACATATATATATATATATATATATATATATATATATATATATATATATATATATATATACTTCAGAATAAAATTATCTAACAAACAACTAGTATGGAAACCTTAGATTATAAGTCTTACAAAATATTACTAGCAGTAATATTCTATAAGTACTATACCACCTAAATAAAAATTGCTCGATATACAAGATAGAGCAAATAAATCAAATTTTAGTCATTCAATGGATTTAAAAATTTATCACGTGAAATGTTTAAATTTCAAATCAAAACATTTTTATTATTCTATGTAAGACAAAGAATACGTTTGAAATATAACTCCTTACCCTATAGAATTTCTCCATAAAAATGCCTATTTCGGACTATTACCTTGTGATGTGGATTACTGAAAATACAGATTGGATCATATTACCTCACTGCGATCAAAGACATTCACTTCGGATTTTACCATGCATTTCCATGTGAATTTTTATATCCTTTTCATAAAATTTCCTCACTCTTTAATATTTAAATACTTACAAAAAAACATTTATGATTTTCCATGTCTCACTGGCTTTAGCAAATAAGGTGTAAACCATTATAATTATTCACTAATATTTTCTCCTCTGAAAAGATGGTAGACATCGAAATCCCATAGGATAAGGAGTTATAATATTTCAAATGTATTCTTTGTCTTACATAGAATAATAAAACTTTTTTGATTTGAAATTCAAACATTTCACGTCATAAATTTTTAAATTTATTGAATGACTAATTATATATATATATATATATATATATGTATATATATATATATATATATATATATATATATATATATATATACATATATATATATATATATATATATATATATATATAAAACTTTTTGGATTTGAAATTCAACCATTTCACGTCATAAATTTTTAATTTTATTGAATGACTAATTATATATATATATATATGTATATATATATATATATATATATATATATATATATATATATATATATATATATATATATACATATATATATATATATATATAAAACTTTTTGGATTTGAAATTCAACCATTTCACGTCATAAATTTTTAATTTTATTGAATGACTAATTATATATATATATATATATGTATATATATATATATATATATATATATATATATATATATTATAGGGTTTGTATTACTGTACACATAGATTCGAAAAAGTTGTCAAAAACAAATATAGAACAAATAAATGTTATCAAAGGCAAGATAAGTTACTTTTCTACCTAACTGGATATATTTTTTGTGTTTTCATTCAGTGTAACATGTTTATTCAGCTCGAAAAACATGCAGTGTTTACCGATGTATTGGAAAATTCAAAATGGCAGCCGACTCTCTCTCGGAGAGGGTACGTTTGGGAAAAGGTATTATAAATAATAAACTAGACAAAATACTGTTAGAAAACAACCGAATACATGTCAACTTATGTCACGGTAACATATATTGAGCGAATTTCTAACAGTATTTTTTTTAGTTTATTATTTATAATACCTTTTCCCAAACGTACCCTCTCCGAGAAGAGTCGGCTGCCATTTTGAATTTTCCAATACATCGGTAAACACTGCATGTTTTTCGAGCTGAATAAACATGTTACACTGAATGAAAACACAAAAAATATATCCAGTTAGGTAGAAAAGTAACTTATCTTGCCTTTGGTAACATTTATTTTTTCTATATTTTTTTTTGACAACTTTTTCGAATCTATGTGTACAGTAATACAAACCCATATTATATTATATAGATATGTCTTTGAAGTTTTTAACCTTTAAAACTATGCAAAAAAAATATTTTTTATCATTCGTTAGAAAACCATCTATATATATATATATATATATATATATATATATATATATATATATATACCATATATACATATATATATATGATTATTTGGCATATACATATGTGTGTGTGATTATTTGAGATATATATATATATATATATATATATATATATATATATATATATATATATATATATATATATACCTAAATTTGCACAGAGAATGCTGACTCATTCTTGGAGGAAACCATTATTTTAATTGTTTTTTTAAGAATTTGAAAGCCGCCTTTATGGCTGATAACAACCATTGCAAAAGTGTTATAGAAAATGCAAAAGAATCATCTGGCCAAATGGTTAAATGTAACGACTCATCAGAAAGTTAGTTTTCACAAGTCTTGTCGAATAAGAAACAATGTTTTTTATTGTCATTTCACCCTAACAAGGCACAGAACCACTTAGTCGAGAAGGGCTACTATTTGGGACCAGATTTTCAGGGATAATATTTAGGGAGTTGGACAACGAGATGTCTGTTCACATCACACTTGAATATCTGCATGTCAGTAGAGTCAGGGAAGCAGAGAAGTGGAGGGAATTCCAAAATGCAGTAGTCCGACAAAAAAAAATATTCGAGTAGAAGGCTTTACGGCATCTAGGGATTTCTATAGTGTGGGGGTGGGATTTTGCTGCTTGTCGGGTTTGTCGAGGTTATTGTCGTCCAAGGAGAACTAGTGCTTTGAGTTCGTAATGCACTTGCTATTGAAATACTTGTAAAACCCGTACAAGAATACCACGTTCTGGCGATGAAACAAAGATTGGAGTTTAGTTGATATTAGTCTACAGACTGTTTTGTTTTTGTTTGTTTTTTAACCCTGCCTAGCAGTGAGGCACTAGACAGATGCGCCAACCCAGATGTGGCAACAATACTCCATGCATGGGGGAACCATGGCCTTGCAGAGATACAGGATACTCTCAGATATGAGTAGCGTTTTAACACGGTAGAGAGAGCCCAGTTTCTTCGCGGCAACCTTGGCAATTGCTTCAATGTGGCCTTAATTTTAACCATCATCATCAATCAGAAGTGATCATTTCAGCATCCGGTAAAACCAAACAAAACCAAAAAAAATTGCATACATTTTCACCTACATCTTGAATTTCTATGACTGGAAACAATCTGATCAACATCCGGGGTGTTGCCAAACTTATCTACAATTTTGATGTTAGCTAAGACGACAAGCAGCAAAATCCCACCCCTACACTGTAGAGATCCCTAGATGCCATAAAGCCTTCTACTCGAATAGCTTTTCCCCTCAAAATGTCGCACTTTGAAATTCTTTTCCAGGTCGCTTCTTTCCTGACTGTACTGACATCCAGAAATTCAAGTGTAATATAAACAAACATCTCGATACTCAACTCCTTAAATAGTATTCCTGCAAATCGGGTCCCAAATAGTAGCCCTTCGTGAATAAGTTGTTCTATGCCTTGTTTGGCATGAAAATGAGAAAAACAACTTCTTCTGACAACATTTCAATCATTGTAATTAAAAAAAAAACTGCACGTGGAACTAACTCCTATTCTTACAAAGTCTGTAATTGTTGCTTAAGCAATAAATTCTCTCAATCGGCTGTTCAGTATTTAAAAATCGGTGCATTTTAGTAACAACCGATCGATCTCCTGTGCCTCATAAGTAAGTTGCTTTAATCTGTGATGAATCAAGAAGTAGTTAATCACCTCTGTAATAACAAACAATATGGACTTCATCTTGTAAGATCAACAGCTGATATGCTAATTGTAATATCACACAGGATCAGTGATTCTATCTGGACTGGATTTGACATAAAAGTCTACTTTATAAACTTGCTATGGAATATCTGGAAATGTCACCTAAACCATCGAATGTTTTTGCTGTAATATATATATATATATATATATATATATATATATATATATATATATATATATATATATATGTTTTGAGAAAAAATAGAACAACCGAATGAAATTATTAAAATAATCAACGTTTCGTCCTTATTTCAGAGGACATCTTCAGGATATTGAAGTAAAAATGCAAGAAAAGAAAAAGTCATAGATCGTACGAAAAAGAGAACAGTTTTTGAATCCTACACATGTCGGGAAGGACAAACATATGTGTGCGGATATATATATATATATATATATATATATATATATATATATATATATATATATATATATATATATATATATAAGGCCACCACATTCGCCCATGTATGGAGTATTGTTGTCACATGTGGGCTGGTGCATCTGCTGCTAGTCTCTCGTTCCTAGACAAGGTTCAAAAGAGAGTCGCAAATCTGATAGGCCCTGAACTGGCATCTAAGCTTCATCCTCTGTCCCATCGACGAAACGTTGCATCCCTCTGCCTGTTCTACAAGTATTTTAATGATGAATGCTCTGACGAACTGCGGACACTTATGCCCCCACGACGTAGACACCCTCGACAAACCCGACAGGCAGCTAAATCCCACTCCCACACAGTAGAGATCCCTAGATGTAAAAGATCTTTCTACTCCAGTAGTTTCTTCCCCAGAACCGCTAGACTCTGGAATTCCATTCCAGGTCCCTGCTTCCCTAACTGTACTGACATGCAGAAGTTCAAGTGTAACGTGAACCGACATCTTGCTGCCCAAATCCCAACATAATGCCCCAGTAGTTGCTACCCCTGATAGTAGCCCCCTACACCAAAGTGGCAATGTGACTTGTTTGGAGTGAAAATGTAAAATAATATATATATATATATATATATATATATATATATATATATATATATATATATATATATATATATATATATATATATATATGGTTGGGCTCCTCGCTCAAACTAATGTGATTCTCTCTCTCAAGGTTTCCCTGTTTTCCATTAGCTGTCTCAGATCTTCAGGATCACAATTGACGTCGTGCAATTTGCTGGGTGTACGTGGATCTAGGTAGTCCTATGCTCGTGTGTCCATGCTATAGAATCCACAGCAATATATTTCTCATTAGCTCTTGCTTGCTCCTCTGGCAGTGACCGGCAAATCGTAGACATCTCTCCCTGATGGTAGTAAATATGGAAGGTAGGTTACCATAAAGTTGCTGCTTCGTGGGATGATCTTGCCAAGATATATTTAACTCTGTTCGTAGCATATGGGTATACGCGACGTCTAGCTTTCTTTCAAATTATTTGGTGAGTGCCTAGGTTGTAGCACCGCAAACAAGGACAGACTCCATTACTGCTATGAAAAACTGCCTTTTCAGGTTGTCAGTTAGCTTTGAAGTCAGTACTCATCGCAGCTTCTTTCTTTCTTTTTTCTTTTTTTTTTCACACTGATGGGTTCATAAAATTAGTCATTGCGGGGCAAGAATCCCGTTTTTTGTCCAATCTTCTCCCTGATTTTCATCAATGATCTCCCAAATCACATTATAAAATCATTTATTGACATTTATGTAAACGG
>NC_136483.1:199724740-199792240 GCF_053919585.1 Euprymna scolopes
GCTGTTCAATGAAACATGCATATATATCTAAAGAGAGAGAAAGAGAGAGAGAAAGAGAGAGAAAAAAAGAGAGAAAGAGAGAGGGAAAGAGAGAGAGAGAAAGAGAGAGGGAAAGAGAGAGAGAAAGATAGAGGGAAATAGAGAGAGAGAGACAGACAAAGAGAATAATTAATGTATCTCAGAGAATTTATTGCCACTCAAATTCCACAGAAAACCAATAGCCGTTGCGAGTGAGAAATTCATTGTAAACGGCTGTTGCGATAATGTCAAACGATTTTCAGCAATTATCAAAACAGGCAAAGAATGCTAAAAAAAAAACAATTTTCGTTTGTCACTATTCAGTTTAAGATATTTTCGTTGACTTGTTTTACTTCATTTGAAAAGACAATTGTCTTTGGTTTGTCACGGTTAGGGTTAGGGATACTATTTTCGTTGTTAGGTTACACTTCAACTTGATATAGATTTCCCTTCGCTTAAAGCACAAATCGAATAGCCCCATCTCTATTTGTTGGTCAATCTGTCATGTTTAAATATGCAATAGCGCATAGCTATAAACGGTTCTGAATCGTTGGTTTGTCCGTTGCGTTTGAATTAGCATTTCCACGGCTAAGCAAGCAAATTAAATGGACGTATGTCTGAAATATACGTGCGTGCTTCTACTCTTTCTACTTTAGGGGTCTCCAATTTTACGCTATGGTTTTTTTTTTTTTTTTTTTTTTTTGCAGACTTTTTTGTGTGGGTGTGTAACGATAATCGATATTCTCCTCGCACTGTCCGATGAAATTCTTGTATCGCCTGTGTGCGCCACGGACCAAACTATTGTTCAACGCTAATATATTCGCTCCTTCTTCATCAATCCTAACCCCTAAACACACACACACACACACACACACACACACACACACACACACACACACACACACCACACACACATCTAGTCTGTTGGCATCTTCCCTTCCGGGTGCAGCAATGCCCAATGCCGCATAGACAATTGGGTTCGTGTCGTTGCTGACGTCACTGTAGTCGTTGTCTTCTTCTTCTTCTTCTTCTTTTCATTTTCTCTTCTTTTTTTCCACCTTCGCCTTTTCTTTTTTTTCTCTTTCTTCTTTATTTTCTTCTTTCCTCCGCTATTTACCCTTCTTCGAAATTTAGATTTTACTACTACGTTTCATCCTTTTCTTTCTTCTTCTTTCTCTTCATTTTATTCTTCTTTTCTTTCTTTTTTCTGTCTTTTTTATTTATGGAAATCGCTCTGGACAAGGCATGACGCCACTTAATGTAAGGAAAAAAGATAATATTATAAACCTACGTTAACTGATGACAGATTTAGACCTAGTTATTTTATTCCCTTCTATTTTTTTCTTCTCATTTTTCCCCTCCGTCTTCCTCTTCTTCTTCTTCCTCTTCTTCTTCTTCTTCTTCTTCTTCTTCTTCTTCTTCTTCTTCTTCTTCTTCTTCTTCTCCTTCCGACTTCAACGAAGGAAATTGAGATGGCCAAAGAGTTACAGGTGCGTATTTTGGGGTCGCCATATTTTGCGTCGGTTGCATCACGAACAGCACGTGTAGATGTTATCTACACCCATCCACCTATGAGTTTGTGTGGTAGTTTGCACGTCGCAATCCTTGGTGAGGCAACTAGTTTAGAAAAGGAAAAGCACTAAATCCCCCCCCCACCTGCCAACTATTGGTTACATAGTCCCCTCGAAGCAACGAGGAAAATCGTGAGTCATTTTATCAAGAGAAACAAAAAATCGACAAAATCACAAAAGAACACAAAACGAAAAGATAATGAAATAACGTTTTATGTACAAAATGAAAAGAAACTGGAATCTTAGGAAGATTTCCACTATCCCATTAATTATAGGATATAGTATCCCATTAATTATAGGAGCAACCGGATTCATGGAAAAGACTTTCAAAACTTGACGAATATACCCGATGGACCAAATGCAAAAGAAATTCAAACAATTGCACTTATAGGGACGGCTAGAATCTTTAAAAGATCTCTCGGTTGGAATGTCAGAAACAGAACGTCAATTTCGGACAACCGCTAGGATACACTATTTCCAGCAAAAGGAAAATTGAAATCACAGTAAAAGAACGCAAAAAAAAAGAAGAAAACCCCTGAAAATACAAGTATAAAAATATAATTTATAAAATAAAACAAGAAATGCAAATATAACGAGGGGAAGATTCGCTTGATTCGGTCTGTAGTGTTATTAGATCATCGCGAGGGGCCACGTGAAGGTTGCCAACATCCCGAATGAAAGATGTGTTATAGAGCTGATAGTAGACGAAAAAGGCTCACCAAATCTTTCCTGCGTCGGCACGGTTGTGACACCATCTAAGACACACACTACTGAAGATAGATTTGCCACAACAACCTATGCACAGCCATTTTCAGTTTCCAGGGTGAAGGTGGGAGTGGGAGAACGACACGCTAGTCAATAATTGTCACAATGCTCTTCTTCTTCTTCTTCTTCTTCTTCTTCTTCTTCTTCTTCTTTTTTATCACAAGAAACTCATCTTGAAGTTTTCTCCATTTGCATGCTAATACTATGCACATCACTTTCAATATCAAAAGAAAAAAAGAACTTTTAAAAGATTTTTAAACGCAAAGAGACAGAAAGAGAGAGAGAGGGGGTAAGGAGAGAGAGACTCGATTTTTAAAACAGTAAAAGGGACAAAAATACGAAACTAAACTAATTCTGAGGCTAAATCTCAGGACTGACCAAAGATTTGGGACTTTTCAATGATTATTCATTCTATAGAAAATAAAAAAATAATTTAAGGGATTTTTAAACGCATATATATATATATATATATATATATATATATATATATATATATATATATATATATATATATATATATATAGAGAGAGAGAGAGAGAGAGAGAGAGAGAGAGAGAGAGGGGGCTAGTGAGAGAGACTCAATTTTTAAGACAGCAGAAGGGATGTAAATACGAAACTAAACTAATTCTGAGATTAACCTCAGAACTGAACAAAGATCTCCAGAGCTGCATCAAACGATGGGAGAAATGCATAACTCTGGGCTGTTCCTATGTAGATAAAGGCTAATAACTGTGCCAAGTTTCGTTGCTCTACTCCATGGGAAGTGGGTCAGGGGCATTACGTATTGCACGCCCCTCGTAACTAATCCCTATGAATCCCTATTAATTCCGAAGGACGGATACCATAATACTTAATTCACGGAACTTTTTCATAGCAAATGTTCATATAAAAATTTCAACCAGACTGGCCCAGCAGTTTCCGAAAAAAACGTGCAGACAGACAGAGAAGTATAATATAGCTAAAAATTTAAATTCTTAGAGAAACTAAGTTCAACATATTAGAAGCTGCATACGTCGATTTACCGCTAGAAACTTTACAAAAAGTTACAAAAGGCAATTAAACTGTAGAAGCGTAATACTTGGATACCTTTACTTCAATTGACGAATTGAAAACGAGGATCATCAGCTGTTTACTATTTAACTATTTTTGAAATTTTGAAAACGAGACAACTGTTAAATGCATAGCTTTCCAGTGGAAAATACCACTCCCGCAATAACAAACTGTATACATAATTGGGTTTTGGTTTCGATCTCAGCTCGATTGTTTTTTGTTATTTTTTATTTTTATTTTTTTCAAGAAGTGAATTGTTTAGAAAAAAAAAGCAAAGTACTTGAATGAACAGTTTCTGTATGAATTAAAATGTAATATTTATGCGTATTTTACGAGTGGGCAACGCCGGGCGGCCTGATAATAATATATATAAAGAAAGTACAATAATGTTACTAAGATATTATACTTAGGAACTGTTCTGTGATATATTTGTTAGCATATGAAATTATGTATAAATAAAGATGCATTTAAAAAAAGGGGGGGATTAAATACTTTTACTAGCAAACAGACAAATAGATAAGAGGAAGGAAGCCTTGTCATAAAAATTTAAAAGCTCAATATATAGTCTAGAGCAGGGATCGGCAATTTATTTGATCCTGCGAGCCGGATCGTGTTATAATTACGGGCCGTGGGACTGACGAAGGCTATTAATGAAAAATGCATATCAACGTAAATATTTCAAATTATAATGAAAAGAAACATGGAGTAATCAGAAAGACAAAAAATATATATATATAAAATTTAAAAAATACTAAACAAAAATTTGATTTCATCAAAAAACATAAACAATACTTCAAAATAAAAAAGATCAAATGAAGAAAGTTTGTTTGAAAATGTTTTTGAAAATTGTACAAGGTACCTTCAATACGTTTCTGGCGTTTTTCGTGTGAGCATTTTTACTGATAGTACACACATGAAACTCTAGTCCCCTTCGAAGTAATCTCCACCGGCTGCAATGCACTTGCTCTACTGTTCCAACAACTTATGGAAGGCCCCATGGAAGTGGTGATCCAAAAGGAGTCTGAAGCATTCCATGCGTTTCTGTGGTATTTTTTCCGAGTTTAAAACATATTTTTATTACATATCGTTCTTCTAAAGTGTCTTCTCCAGATTGCATTTCTGGTGTTCACCAGCTTTGACAATCAGGCTTTAGTAGGGTGTATTCCAATTCCTGCTGTCGGAGGAGGAGAAGGAGGAGGAGGAGGATGAGAAGCGGTAGGCGTAGTTGGAAAAAAGGCTAGACTAACCTCAAGAATTACCGAGACTTCAAAGGGATAACAGGCCAAACCCGGACGGATAGGGGGCCGTGCTTTTGCTCAAAACAGAAAACCGGTGCTAGAAGAGAAAAGTTCCTTTTAAAAAGGAATTCTGGGGTTAGGGTTAGGGTTAAGCAGAAGGGTTAGGGTTAGGGTTAGGCAAAAGGGTTAGGGTTAGGATTAGGGTTAGGCAGAAGGACCCAGCAATTTTCAAACTATTTCAGCTTACAAATGGCAGACAAAGCATTCGATATTCATCTGATTCCTGAATTTCATGGCGTCTCATCTGATCACATATTGTCCAAATGGTTGGAACAGGTGGATCTGGTGTGCAAAATGTGTAAGGTTGACAACGTTGAGCGTGTTCTACCATTTAGGCTGAGAGATGGTGCGCTGTCTGTATACTGAAGATTAACCAGAGGACGGATTTGAAATAAGTAAAACAAGCCCTCCTAATGGCATTTATGCCGGACCCCTTTGTTGCATATGACAAGTTCGTCTCCTGTCGCTTGCATTTTGGGGAAACTATCAACGAATACTTCAACGAATACTTCCGTGACAGGCAGGATCTTGCATGTTTAATATAAGAGATCCCACTAATGGCAATCATTCAGCAGAACCAACAAAGAAGACATGGTGCGTCAAAGGCAAATATCTTAATGCTCACTCGCTACCGGTGTGTCATCGATATATAATGGGACTGTGATAGAAGATGCGTGCTGGTTACATCCAGAAAAGGACTCCCAACATATTAACCTAGCAGAACTTGATGCCATCATTAAAGGAATGAACTTGGCAATCCTCTCGAAGATGACCACCCTGTACTTATTTACCGATTTCGCATATGTCCATAAATAGGTCTCAAATACCCTTACCGGCAGAGCCAGGGTATGGACTAAAACTACAAGTGAGATGCTTATCCGACGGCGTCTTGATACAATAATGAAATTGGTGAAGGAATATGCACTGTCGATGGATGTAATCTGGTCAAATCTAGTCAAAACAAGTTGGATCGATTGACGAGAGTGCCTCAGCGTGGCTAGATGCAATTAAGATGAACACTGAACCTTTTTTTTTTTTTTTTTTACAAAGGCATCACCACATTATCAAGGCCCAGAGGCCACTCAAGGATAAGGGTTAAAGAGTGTACAGTAGAAATTGGTCAATATAGTAATCATTAGTAATGAAAATTTGGTAAATTTAATAACTTATATGGAACGGCTCATCAAGAACTTATTTACTTTAGACTTGAACACAACCATATTGTAGTCAGCCGGAAAGCAGGAAAACGGAAGACAATTCCACAGGCGTGCAGTTCTAAGAAAGAAGCTTTGCTCATGGAATCTACGTTTAGGTTTAGGCACAGATAAAGAGTGGGGGAAATTATTGATAGTGTTTACAGCTAGACGAGTGTTTCTTGTGAAAGTTTGGCGAGGGGGGACCATAGAATGAAGCTCAGTTGAACACTTTCCATGAAAATAACGATACATCAGAGACAAACTCGCAACATCTCTTCTGTGAGATAGAGGTTGCAAGGAGGAGAAAAGGACATCTCCTACGAGGCTACGAAGTCTATTTTGAACTCTATCAAGGCAGGACAAGTCCTTTCTAGCAGCTCCTGCCCAGATGTGGCAGCAGTATTCCATCCTTGGACGTACCTGGCTCTTATATAGGTAGAGAAACCTGCCTGCACTGAATTCGTGAGCTTAGTCGGGTTGGACCAGATCCAGAGTTCACTAACAAACGGTCATCCTCGTGTAAAACGGACACTCTACTTTGCGAAACAAATTAACTCTGGGATTTCCAATGCCGCCATGAGAATCATCACTAAAGAATGCAAAGAATGCAAAGAATGCAATCGATCCGTAACCCATGCAATGGTTAAAAGGGGTTTAAAATGTTAAACAACCATGGCATAGAATAGCGATGGATATCACTCATTATGATGGGACCCATTTTTTGACATTAATTGACTGTAACCCCACTCGGTTTGCCATCTGGCGACGCCTTGCTCGGTAAGATGCAAAAAGTATAATCTACCAGCTGAAGACTCGTTTCTATGAACGAGGTCTGTCGTCAGAAATTCTAACGGATAATGACGCTGTCTTTTGGAGCAGCTTGTTGAAAGCCTTCATGGATGAATGGAGAATCAGACTTCGATTTTGTTGTGCATATGTTACTTCCGGTAACGGCATCATCGAGCGATGATATAGAAGCGTAAAAAGGATAGCAGCTAGAAAACGATGTACTATACTGGAAGCAGTATACTGGTACAACGTTACGATGAAGGAAGACTTGTACTCTGATACAGCACCTGCCAATATGATCTATCAGTACTGCATACGGTTTAAAGGAATTGACGAAACAGCAGCGGCGATAGACAATTAAACAGCAGGCTGTCTTCAAAACGGGTGACCGAGTGTGCGTAAAGGCTCCACAAATTATCGACTGGGGGTACCAGTACGCAGAATATATCAGTTGATGGAACACCATGTGAGAGACCTGCAACCGTAGTGGGACCGGGCTCGTCAATGGCCTACTCTGATACGCCTTCGGAGAGTGGAAGTGAGAGATTTGTGACCATCAATGAGACGCTGGATGAGCAGACACATGTTGTGGATGTAGATGATGGCATGAAGACACAGTGAGTGTGGGTGCTATTTCTAATGAAGACAATGATTGTGCCGCCGCGAAGAACACGGTGCAAAAGACCACTCCCCGAGTGTTCCATGTGTGATCATAGGACCAGTAGGGAGTGTAGAAGAATTTCTTCTAACGCACTCCTCTCTAAAAGGCAGAAGGTCTGCTCTGTTTGCTGTCAATATGCGGGGGCTGGGAGAGGAAGAAGAAGAAGAAGAAGAAGAAGAAGAAGAAGAAGAAGAAGAAGAAGAAGTGGTAGGCGTAGTTGGTTTTATGAGGAAAAAGGCGAGACTAACTGCGAGAATTCTTGAGACTTCAAAGGGATAAAAGACCAAACTTGGACGGATAGGGGGCCGTGCTTTTGCTCAAAACAGAAAATTGATGATAGAAGAGAAAATTACCATTCAAAAAAGAGTTCCGGGTGTGAGGCTGAAGGATCCAGCAGTTTTCTGTTGGTTAAATTGGCTCTGAGTTTGTGTGTTTAAGGGGGATTTTTTTTCCTATATTTTACGCGGAAATAGAAGCGATTGGGGTTTGCTTGTTTTTGGAGTCATGATATTCAAATTCAGTTGGGTGGATTAGAGAAAGATAACAGCAGACCTATTATTGAATTCGGAACCTTCGTCTCTCCCATTAAAAATAGTCATTGGTAATCAGGCTCGCGGGCCAGTCAAAAAGCTTTGCAGGCTGTGAGTAACCGACCCTTGGTCTAAAGATATTAGAAAGCATCTATTTAATTGCCTGTCCACGAAGGCAATGTAAGACACAAGGTTGTCAAATGTAAGGAAACTACTGCTTCCCCCCAAAAGGGACAAAAATAAAATTTGACTCGGTCTAGAAAGTGTTCTCCTGCTCTGACCATAGGCAGAACAGATACTACAGTTTGATCAGAATATGAAACGTGTTGTCAGTGACACATACTTAACAACATACAGTGATTTGTGTGTGTGCTGCTGCTTTTGTTGTTGTTGTTGTTGTTGTTGTTGTTGTTGTTGTTGTTGTTTGCTTGTAATTGGGTGCAGAATGTAAAACTCTTTCTAACACCTCTTTCGCGCACGTACCCTCCATCCCTTCCCCGGCCTGCCTCCATTGTCTGTTCACCTGTAATTTCGAGGTCATTTAAGTAGTTCGGTTGGGGAGAGACGGCGAGGTAGTCAGACAGATTTACGGACAAGCAGACAGACACATGTGAACCGAACTGAACTGAAACAGATTATAGATAAACAGATCGAAATAGATTAATTATATATACGAGTAGGAATATATAAATAAAAGGAGACATAATTAGATAGATAGATAGATAGATAGATAGATAGATAGATAGATAGATAGATAGATGTGGAGAAGCAAATAAGATAGATAACATGTATGCATATAAAAGAAAAGAGGTTGTTTAGTTCTTTCCCACAGCAAGAACTTAAACACCAGGGTCAGAAAGTGGTAGTAAGAAGTCATATTGCCTCCAAGGATGGGCACTTTGACCTGCAAAAAGTGCCTGAGCAGCCGCATCGGCATTCTCCGGTAAGGGCGCCTCAAACGATTAGAAATAAACTAACCCCTTTCTTAAAGAGAGAAGGCAAAGCTCCTCCTAGAACTGCACAGAACTAAACTCCCACCACAAAATCAACAGGGATCGGATTGTTACAGGAATCTCTGTTGATTAGGGGGGGGGCAAGGAGAGACAGACAGACAGACAGACAGACAGACAGACAGACAGACAGATAAACAGACAAACAGACAGACAGGCAAACAGACAGAGAGAGGGGGATAGATGGACGAAGAGAAAGAAAAAGAGAAAGAGACACACTGAGATGCATATATATAGAGATGGAATGGGTTTGGTTGTTTGCTTTACGGCATGTCAACTCTTTTCGTGTTATTCAATGCGAAAACCGGGCATTTTGATAAAGGTTGTTATGTTTCAAGTTTTTTTTTATTTAAATATTTATTCAGGATTTTTAGTTTGGTTGTTTTATGGAGGAAAATTGTTCTTTTTTATTTAAAAAAAAAAACATCTCTGTTTGGTGCATTTTGGAAGTCGGTATCTTCAGAAAGCCTGATCTGTTAGCACCAGTTGGATAGAAAGGAACATCCTTCAAAAACTAAGTAGGTAAAATAAACCGAGATAGAAACACTTATATCGTAGATGATTGGATTTTCATGGCATCTGAACCGTTTCAGGGTATTTTTTTTTAAAACCCAAACTATACGTATTTTTTCCGGAGGTTTTGTTTCTGGCCAAATTTGCTAGTTTTTGTGCAGCTTAGCGTACATCGCTTGACCAATCATCGCCAAACTTGATGAAAACATTGGCCATTGGTCTGACTTAATTTGATACGACTGATTATACATGATTTATTACATAAAAAGTCAAGATAAAAATTATGAAAACACGAACGTTACATTTTCCTTTTGAAAGAGACGCGCTGTTGACCCGTAGTGTTAACCCTAACCCTAACCACTGAAGTCTCGAATATTTTATTGTTCTTAACCATGACCTTGATATTTCACTATGACCTTGAAGAATATTTTAATTCGACATTTTGACGGAATTTAAACTACAAGTTCAGCCTGATCAACAGAATAGTTTTGATCAATAAACTTTCTGTTGAACTAATCTTATATATATATATATATATATATATATATATATATATATATATATATATATATATATATATTTGTAGTAATCGACATACAGTCCTGTTTCGTTATAACACAACTCATCAGTGCCGCTAGACCAGCACCTCTCCCAAGCCGAGGATCGAACCTAGAACCGTCGTGTTGACAGTCGGCAGTTCTCCCCCTCGACCACGGATGCGATGCCCGCAACTAATCTGTCCGAATATCTATTTTAAATAAACATCCGTCCGCTACTTGTACAGTGCTCAAACGCTTGTTTATAAACAAACCGCGAGCTTCGCATTTTTCAGTCAAATTAAGTAGCGAGTGAGATTATTTACGACAGTGCTCAACCCAAGGAGGGGGGCTTTAAAAAAAAAAATATATATATATATATTAGAGTTGGGACGATTAATCGGAATCGAGAATCGGAAAAATTGGAATATTTGAGGGTACCGGAATCGGTATCGGAATCAGAAAAATTTGTACCGATTTTCCAATGCCAAAACTATTCTTTTAATTTTCTTTTTTATTTGATTTTGCTGGTAATAATTATAAACTAATAAATATTTATTGATTTTAAGAGCTAAAATCGATAGATCTTTCCCACAAGTATATTTTTATGTTAAAGAAAATATCTGCACAGTTAACATGTGTATTTTTACGGTAATTAAAGAAAAATACAACTATATAGTTAAATATTTAGAGATTTGTAAAGAATTGGAATCGGAATCGGTAACTGTATCGGATTCAGCAAATTTGCACGGAATCAATAATTGTATCAGAATCGGTAAAAATATTGGAATCGTCCCATCATTAATATATATATATATATATATATATATATATATATATATATATATATATATATATATATATATATATATATAGATATATATATAGATATAGATAGATAGATAGATAGATAGATAGATAGATAGATAGATACTGTTAGAAATTCGCTCATTATATGTTACCGTGACATAAGTTGACATATATTCGGTGTTTTTTTTAAATAGTATTTTATCTAGTTTATTATTTATAACACCTTTTCCCAAACTTACCATGTTAAAGAGAGTGTCGGGCGCCATTTTGAATTTTCCAATACATCGATAAACACTGTATGGTTTTCGAGTTGAATAAACATTACATTGAATAAAAACACGAAAAATATATCCAGTTTGGTAGAAAAGTAACTTATCTTGCCTTTGATAACATTTATTTGTTATATATTTGTTTTTTTGACAACTTTTCGAATCTATGTATACAGTAAAACAAACTCGTTAAATGCTTACATATATTTTGGGTTGAGTATTGGGAAGTGATAAATGAATAACTACTAGTGCAATAAACGATGCGCATTAAACGATGCGCATTAAACGATGCTCTAGGAGTAAAGAAATGGAGCTTAGGCGTTTGGAGAATGTTTGAACATTGTTAATTCGCAGCAGCCAAATGGCGTAACGGCTAGGAGTGCCGACTGTCGCTTACGCGGGCGAGTTTCACACCTGACTTGAAGTAGACTCTCTCTATATATGCATTTTGAATATTTGAATGATAAATAATTTTGTATGAAACTCAGCTAAAACACTTGTAAGAGGCTTTAAAGCAAATAAATATTACAATCTACAGTTGAATATTTTACATTTGTTTTCAATCGTGCAATTCACACATTCCGATTTTGTGGTTGCAGCTGTCAAATTTGGAGGAGGAAGCATAATGGTTTGGGGCTGCATGGCTTCTTCAGTCACTGGACTGTTGTACACATGTGAGGGCAGAATGAACTCCACAATTCATATTAACGTGCTGGACCAGGTTTACCTAATCTTTTTGATTAAGATATTTAATAACAACATTCAAAGAGATGTTCTAACAAGACAATGCTCCATACGTGAAAAGTTTCAATGGTTGGTTTGAGAAACAAAGGATTGCAACGATGAAGCGGTCCCCTCAATCCTCAGAATTAAATCTCATTCTTTACTTTTGAAAAATATACAAGTTTGAATAATAATTTCGATTTTTCATTGAGGCTCCATAATTTTAACCATCACTGTAATTATAAGTTCTTTTCACTGTCTTCTTGCTCTTTCTCCTCCTGCTTAATAATTGATGCGTTCTCTTCAATGGATTTCCAATAATTTCTGTCAGAATAAAATTTTGAAGCAGATAATTAAATAACATTCCAAGTGATGTAATCTTCCAACAAGACAATGTTCCATGCCATACGTCAAGTTTCAATGGGTTGGTTTGAGGAAAAAGGGATTAGAGTGATGAAGCGGCTCCCGTCAATCCCCAGAATTAAATCCCATTGAAACTTTGTGGGCCTATCTGGGCAAAAGAGTGGTAATGCACAAATGTTGAAAAAAAAAAAAAAATTAGAAAAAATTAGAGGCCAAACTTCATGAAGAATGGCAGAAAATAGATCCTACCACAACAATTTAGCCAATAACGAATGCAAAAAAAATGAATAAAAGCTGTTATAAAGGCAAGAGGGGGACAAACCAAATATTGATTGTTGTTAAAATAAATTTATTAATGTTTATTCCACTATTCTTTACTTTGAAAAATATACAAGTTTGAATAATAATTTCGATTTTTCATTGGTGCTTCATAATTTTTACCATGGCTGTATATGCATGGTAAGGATTTATGGGTTGGAATACAAGACTTTAGTTCTATGAATCAGATGGTACGATGATTCATAGTTATGCGAGTTAAGATGAATATATTTATAAAGAAAATTTATAAATATAGTTTCTAACAAATTACTCTGTCAACTTTTTGTCTAAATACTTAAAAAAAATTATATGTTCTATTCGGACTGTGGAACAAAATCGATTAGCTTTTTAGCCAGAAAAATACCTTCTAAAGGGTCAAATGCTCTGCGCATGCATTTATAAGTTTTCATTGTTAATTTGTAGTGGTTGATATGCATCCTAGAATACCGACAGAGAGCTCAATGTTTTGGTTTCGATTCTAGCTGATGACACCCAAGTTATTTTTTAACTCTTGAAATCACTATTATATATTGGGTACAATATTATAATAAATAGAAAATTGAATATGTAATAATACGTATGAAATCTACATAAATTAATATATATTTAAGCGTATTTTACAACCGGGTCATGCCGGCTATCCATGCTAATTTACCAGAATCCAAAATAAAATACTACTTTAAGCTCAGAAGCTAGCCAAAGGTAATTGTTCTATAGTTGAATTCGGATCCAGAAAACAGCAATTCTTCCCTCTTTGTCAGAAATATTGCTCATGAGATCTAAAGAACAAACTAAGGGAAGCGAAAGTTGAAAAGCTGTTGAAAGTAAATGTGAAGTTCAGTTTCTACTGCCAAGTTTGTGAAACTGGCAATAACTCACATTAAAAGCCTTTTGTCTAACTTTGTAATGCAACACATTGTAACCTCAGTCGCAAAGGAGACAAAGAAGAGAAAAGAACTTCAACTCGTTTTTTTTTTTACGCCCAACTTTTTCTTACGACCGTGACGTATCCCACGTAATCGTCTTCTCCAACGTTCTCTCGAACGCCATCCACGTCTCTAACGTGATCGTCTTCTCGAACCTGCTCTCTCTTTTTTATAGTCTAATTTTTCCTTACCGTGACGTCATTTCGCGTAGGATTCGGCATTTGCAAATAGCCGTCCGCACTATATTACCACTTTACCCTCGTGCCAACTCAAATATCTTCTCCTTCTCTAGTGTTTTCGGTTTGTTTTTAATTTCATTTCGTTTTGTTTGGGTATTTATATACACGAAATCGTTGAAATATAATCCCTATTTATACCACATCCATTGGGGACCGTCTTTCGTGTGGATGTGAGGCTAAAAACGAGCGCTATAAATGACACCAAGACCGATAAGGAAGAATCGGACACAGATATTAATCGGTATGAGTGCCTGAGTATGTCGGCGATAAACCCCTCCCCAACCGGCGCTGCTGCGCCATCCTAAAATGTGAAAGGTAATGCCTGGGAAGATGGCCTTACGCGCACCGAGCAGAACAAACAAATTTAATCGTCATCGAGAACCGACGGAGTCTGTATTGACGATTAAAATGTCACTGAAGAAGTTTCAGTTGAATCTGTATAAATATGTGGGGTCTGCTACATCTGGGCCATCGACCGACGGTGCGAGCTAGAAAAGACGGAGAAGTTGTTCGTATCTGGTCGGAGGTGGGGATGGGCTGTTGAGGAGGGGTAAGGTAGGGTGCCCTTTTCAACAGCTGTTCAACTCGTCGTCGTCGTCATAGTCGTGGTCGATTGAAACAAAGAAACGAAGAACGAGAAGAGATGAAAGAAATCACGTTTTGAAAATCACAAAAATCGATTGATTTATTTACTATTATTATTTCGATCTCTTTCATATACCCCCATCCTCTTTTTTCATTTTGTGTCTATCTATCTATCTATCTATCTATCTATCTATCTATCTATCTATCTAATTCAGTTCATCATTCTCTGTCTGTCTATGTGTCCGTCTGTGTGTCTGTCTCTCTCTCTCTCTCTCTTTATATATATATATATATATTGTTTGTTTGTTTGTTTGTTTCTAAGTTGTTCTATTTGTGCGTTTATGGGGATAAAAATAAGAATATCATCTATATATCTAAAGTATGTGGAGTTTTTAGGTAGTCTGAATTTGAAAGAGTTGGTCTCTAGAAATTCTAGAAATAAGCAAGTTAGTACACCACTAAGGGGGTTACCCATATGGAGTTCAATTTTTGTGTCAGTTGTAAGAATTATTAAACTGGAAATAGGTTTAATTCATTCGTAATGTATTCAATTTCATCATTAAGATATTGAGGGCTGCATATTCTAAAGGCACGCAAGAAAAAAAAACAATGATCATGCCAGTCTTTATTTTATCATTGTGGTGCAAGTGGTAGTGAATATAATCGTTTTTGTGTGTGGTCTTTCTATGTACTTTGAAGCTCAGATCGGTTTTATCCCTTGTATGAAGCCCTTAGTGAAATCCGAGTCATCTTGTCTATAATGATGAGAGCTTCGGTGTTTCAAATATAGCACTTTAGCATAAAGCCATACCCGCATGCATACCTAAATCATTTAAAACATCAGACCATATTTTCCCGCAGTACATTGAAAAATATCTTCTGTCATCTGTAGTATATTTGAAGCACCAAAGCTCTCATCTTTTTCGAAAAGCGAGGACATTAATTACTGAATATCAACAAAATTACAAGAAAACACCCAGATCAATTAAGAACGTCAACAGATCTGTCAAAAAATGTAACACGCGCCACACTTTTAAATTGGAAAACAAACTTGCTCAATTGATAAAAAACAGCAAATGGAAAACTTTAGGCTGTCCAGACCTTATTCTAAACCTTACTTCAAAACCACTCTCGGACATTGAAACTGAAGCTCTCAGTTTCGGTCTTAAATTCGCTACCGGCAGACATTTGAACATCAACATTAACACAACCCTAGAAAATTATAGACAAGATGACTCGGATTTCACTAAGGGCTTCATACAAGGGATAATATATCTAACAACTACCCAAGAATTAGCATTACCAAAGAGATACATTGATGCCTTAAAACTTTTAACAAAACATAAAGATATCATCATTTCACAAGCCGATAAAGTAGGTGATATTGTTATCATAGATAAAGATACATATCTAAAGAAAATGCACACACTATTAGCAGACGGAAATACATATATTAGTCGATAGACTTAAAATCTATTCAAAAAGATTTCGAAACCTTCAATAAATCCATAAAAAATCTTATCAAAAATGATAAAAAATGGATAAATAACATAGAATACCACCCCACTATTCCTGTATTATACGGCCTCCCCAAAACACATAAAGAAAACATCCCTATGTGGCCTATAGTATCTAACATTGGAAGCGTCACCCATAAATTAGCACGAGCTATTGCCCAAATTTTAACTCCACTCCCATTAGGGCACTATCAGCACTTCACATATTAAAAACTCTGGCGACTTCCTAAATAGAATAATAAATATGGATATACAAAATAAAACCATGCATAGTTTAGGCATAATTTCCCTCTACACAAATATTCCTATCAAAAAATGCCTCAATCTACTCCACAAGCACCTAAACAAAATTAAAGCCGATCTGCCTTTTTCCTCGGATACATTAATACAAATAATAAAACTCATCACCGATAGAACCTATTTCCAGTTTAATAATTCCTACTACAGACAAAAATCTGGACTCCTCATGGATAACCCCCTTAGTGGTGTACTAGCTTGCTTATTTTTAGAATTCCTAGAGACCAACTCTTTCAAATTCAGACTACATAAAAACTCCACATACTTCAGATACATAGATGATATTCTTATTTTTCTCCCCATAATCGCACAAATAGAACAACTTAGAAATGCATTAAATTCAGTAGAACCATCCATAAAATTTACACATAAATCCGAACAAGACAAATCCCTAGCTTTTCTAGATATACTCCTCATCAGATCAGAAATCGATCTGAGTTTCAAAGTACATAGAAAGACCACACACAAAAACGATTATATTCACTACTGCTCGCACCACAATGATAAAATAAAGACCGGTATGATCATTGTTTTTTTTTCTTGCGTGCCTTTAGAATATGCAGCCTCCAATATTTTAATTATGAAATTCAATACATTACGAACGTTTAAAAAAAAACTACAGTATCCATCCTATTTCATTTCGTACGCAAAGAAAAAAGCTACAAAAATAGACTATAATATAAACAGACAGAAAAAATAAAACAAATACTTCACTATTAAACAGACATCTTTTCATTCCCACCCACACTAAAAATACAAAAATCTACGACACTCTTAATAGACTTGGTTTTCACTTGATACAAACAACTTCCACAACAATAAAACAGACATTAAAAACTATCAAGCACTCTCGCAAAACCCTCACATCCGAGGCGGGTATATATTCCATCCCATGTAACAACTGTCAACAAGTGTACATAGGTGAAACACAGCGTCAATTGAAATTAAGACTTTACGAACACAGAAGAAATATAAGGAATGGTAACGCCCTAAATGCACTCTTTTGCCATTGTGCAGAATACGATCATTCATTTAATTTAGATCATGCGAAAATTATAAAATACGTGATAGATAGAACTAAAAGAAGACTTTTAGAATCAGCACTAATATAATACACTAATACTATTACGCAAAGAAAGGGCTTCTACCATTTAGCCCCTAGTATAGGGAAAATAATAATCAAAGAACAAAATATCAAAACAGATCCTGGTGGACCGTTTTTCCTTAATCCTTAAATAATTTAAACAAAATGAATACGTTTAGAGGAAAGAAAAAGTGTACATATTAATTTAACGTATTTTTAAAAGTGTATATATAGACATTGAATAACCCAACCTTCCCATACACACACATAGTTTCCTTTCCGATACGGGTAGGATTCTAACACTGTTTCCTTTTCATTTTCATATGGTCTATGATCGTTTTCTCTTTTTACATTTTTCCTTTTAATATCCTGAAGATGTCCTCTGCAATAGGGACGAAACGTTGATCATTTCATAAATTCATTCGGTTTTTCTTTTTTCAACACAACATAACGTCAACCATCGCTGGTATTTGCATTTTATTTTCATGCATATATATATATATATATATATATATATATATATATATATATATATATATATATATATATATATATATATATATATATATATATATATATTAATACGATAGCGTGTGTGATCCTTTGTGTGTTAGGCTTACATGCGGGTCGTTTAATTGTTATGTTCTTCTATTTTTTTCATTAATAATTTCACAAAAAATTCTCCATAATATGTATATGTATGTACATATTTTAGTTTTTATTTTGGTTTCAATTCAAGCTGATGCACCCAAGTCATATGGATATATATTTTTTTTATTTTTGAAAAATATATAAAAATCGATAGAACATTAATTCTATAAGAATGTTTACGAAATCTGCAAAATATCATATTTAAGCGTACTTTACGACCGAGCTTTACCGGGCGTTCGTGCTAGTTGAAATAAGTACTTTTGCAGTTTTAACAAAAAAAGCTAGCATAATATCAGAGCATCTTCATTTACACTGAACATCTACAGAATGCCAACATCAATATATTACATATGAATGAGTCCTCTGTGGAATTGCCACAGGTCCTGCTAGTGTATATAATTATGCTAACCAGTCGCGCATCTTTAAATAAAATCAAGCGTAATATAATTAACTCCTTATGAGTTTGTTGTGAAAAAGGCCCCTAGGATTTGTTTGTATATTATTTTCAAAGCGCTGCGTAGTTTTTGTATCGTTAGAAATTTATATATATATATATATATATATATATATATATATAATAAATTCCACAGCCAAACAACGTCGCAGCTCACAAGAGTCAAGACAGTCAAAGAACCGGAAGTCCAAGACTCGAGTTTCGCCCTCATTTGGGCTCATCAGTTAGACACATCCGAACTCAGGATTCGAAACCCGAGCCATATATATATATATATATATATATATATATATATATATATATATATATATATATATATATAGTTAGTAATTTATAAAAAAAGAAAGAAATGTATGTATATATATATATATATATATATATATATATATTGCTTCCGTAATATATATATATATATATATATATATATATATATATATATACTAACTATATATATATATATATATATATATATATATATATATATATATATATATAGTTAGTAATTTATAAAAAAAAAAGAAAGAAATGTATATATATATATATATATATATATATATATATATATATATATATATATATATATATATATATATATTACGGAAGCAAAGCCAACATAGCAATAATGATTGACGATAATCATTCAGACTCAATCATTTGTTGATCCGAAACCGACGGTTCGATATTGTTCTGACCTTCTAATAATCTATATATTACATGAATAAATGCATTTTAAAAATACATGACACAAAATGCAGAAAGGTTAATTAACGTTGCAATCACATTGTCAATATAATTATGGCAACAACCGGAAGGGCAACCAACGTGCAAAGAGAAGAGACGCTGCTACGTGAGCGATTTATAAAATTAACTAAAGAAATAACGCATGAAAAGACTTAACCAAAACCACGGAATCGTTAATGTCATCTGCACAAAATAATGCTATCAGCACGAACTACATAAAAGTCAAATGACACCAACTAAAAGACGGTAAATATGGACTCTATAGACAAAGAGAAGAAATTGTGAACACAGCAAAAAAATCCACGGAAGAATGCAACAACCTTCAATAAAGTATTGCATAAAGACCTACTTCACAAGATTTCCAGCTACGGTATTACTGGAATGTTTTCCCAATTATTAACTCATTTCTCTCTGATAGGCTCATAAGAGTAGTAGTTGATGAGCAGAAATCAGAGGCTCACAGTATTAATGCTGGAGACCCTCAGGTGTCTATCCTGGGCCCAACTCTCTTCCTGATCTACATCAATGATCTGTCTAAACACATAAATCATTCGTTGACATCTATGCTGATGACACGACCATCTATGGCAACACATCAAAGGCTGTAAATGACAAAGTTCTCTCTAATTCTTTCTCCTATGATCTTGAGCGCATGGTACAGTGGGGGAATAGGTGGTTGGTTACTTTTAATGCCTCTAAAACCAAGCTCCTGTCTTTACATTTTTTTTCAACGCTCTGATCTCCACCTGGCATCAATTGAAATGGATGGCTCTCGTCTTGGGGAGGTTCCATGTTTTGATAAGCTTCTGGGATTGACCTTTACTCCTGATCTGAAATGGAACACGTATATCAAGTCTGTTGCCAAGATCACTGGAAAAATGGTGGGATATTCTACCGCTCCAGAAAATATCTTACTACTGATACAATTCTCTATCTGTATAAAAGCCAAGTACATCCAGGGATGGAGTACTGTTGCTACATCTGGGCAGGTGCTGCTAAAAACAGCCTATTCTGCCTTGACAGAGTACAAAATAGACTTCGTAGCTTAGTGGGGATGCCCCTTTCTCTTCCCTGCAACCTCTCTCCCACAGAAGAGAAGTTGCGAGCCTATCCTTGTTTTATCGTTATTTCCATGGCAGGTACTCGTCTAAACTCCAATCTCTGCTCCCCTCTCGCCAATCTTTTACGAAAAACACCCGTCTAGCTAAAACCACTGTCAAATATTTTCCCCACTCTTTATCTGTGCCTAAATCAAAACGTAGATTCCATGAACAAAGCATCTTTCTTAGAAGTACACGTTTTCCTGTTTCCCACCTGACTACAACTTGGATGTCTTCAAGTCCAACATAAACAAATTCCTGATATACCGCCCCCTTAAGTAAGACACGTTATCAAATCTCCATTACTAACGATTACTACGATATTGTCCCATTGATTACTGTACATGCAATAATCCTTATCCCCGAGTGGCCTCTGGGCCTTGACAAGTGATGACTACCATGTAAAAAAAAATGCAGCATTGTTATTGCTATAAAAACTTATGTTGTTGTTACTTTTTGAATGTAACGATTTTATTTTAATGATATAATGTTGTTACCACTTTAAAAATGTAACATTGTTATTATTTTTAAAATGTAACGTTGTTAATAGTTTTTTTTTAAATAACGTTGTTATTACGTTTAAAAGGTAACGTAGTTATTACTTCAAAAATGTAACGTTATTTTTTAAATGTAATATTGTTATTAAATTTAAAATGTAATGTTATAACTTTAAAAATGTAACATTGATATTACTTTTAAGCAGAGACATCGAATGTTTGTCGAGCGTACCTTTCAAATTGCCACGCGTTTTTTTCTTTTTCTTTTGCCCTCTCTTTCCATTCGACCTCGATGTCTATATATGAATTTTATTCCATTCGCGCTTAAATTACTGGCCAGACATTGCCTCGCCATGTGAGTTGCCAATATGCATTCGTGTTTAAATGACGGAGCCAGCGACTACATTGCATGTAGAAAATGACACACAGTCCGCAGTGGAATGGGATCGCGAATGGATTGTAATATTTACTGCTTTTAAGACTAAGCTACTTTCTTTCAACAATTGCAAAGAATCATTCCAACCACCGATTAACATGGCTTATAACACCCTAACCGAGTATCAAACATACAGACTCCTCAGTCTAACATTAAAAACTAACATAGAATGGAATGTGTACATTGGCGACATTGCCAATGTAAAGAAGTTGGGCTCCCTCTACTATGCTAGAAATTTTCATATGCCCATCAGTATCCTATATCGCCACAAAACAATCATGCAACTATGCATGAATTGGTGTACCGTTTGGGTTAGTGCAACTAGCCTTTTCATCTTATAGAGGGGGGGGGGCAAAAGAGTATGTTGCATAATAGGTCGCACATTTTCTATCAAACTTCCATCGACACAAAGTTGCATCCAGCGAACTTAAAACTCCTTTAAATCTCGCCCCTAATTCACAATAGTCCTTTTCGTCTCAGTGATAAAGTGCTTTGTTTGGTGCGAAGTTAACAAAATCATCATTCACTTATGCAATGTGCTACCTACCAAGTTCCAACCGCTTCCATAGTGCTGCATTCCTATGTTTGCTTTATAATTACTTCTATGTAATGTGCTCCGATGAACTAAATGCACTTCCATTCTCTGTTTATTTACAACAATTCTTTTATAATAAACAACTATTAAACAAACATTGCAGAAATAATGTCCCTATTTACTTGCCTCCCCACGAGGGAAGAGTTAGACACAAGGTCAGTTTTTAATGAACAAACAAAGAACACTCTGGATTGGGACGAAAATTTACATTGCCTCAGTCTATAAGGATTTCTGTAACTTTACACACACATGTTAACATGTAGAGACCCAGCATGTTGTAGACTCCATCGCAAGGAATATAAGAAAGGAAGGGGAAAGAAATTCAACTCGTTGTTTCAGATTTTAACAAAAGACCTCTATTTCGCCTTCTCCAGCCATGCGTTACTTCTCGTCTCGGCTGTGACGTCAGCCACATATCTCCAACGTGATCCTTGGTCTGAGCATGCGCTCATCTTTTTATAACCTTTTTCTTTCTTCCTTGCCGTGACGTCACTTCGCACAAGGTTTGGTCATTTGCATATTAATGATATACGCGCGTCCGCACTCTGTTACATTACTCCTTTACTGATTGACAGGAAAGATGAAGTGTAGTATCAAAACAGAGACTACACTTTGCTCCTAGACAAAACGTTATGTTTAGCAATGGTAAATGAATAGTAATTTTTTTAATTGTTTGTTTCGTTTGTCTATTATTTAAAAAAATCTCTAAATAAAACTGTCTTTTTTTATTTTGTTTGTGTATACATTCTTTTTGAAATAAAAAGTTCATAATTTTGTTCTAAATAAAAATATATTCATTTAATATAAATCTCTAAAGTTTACCAAACAAGACGGTGTATACAAGTCAACCGGAAGTAAAGAAATCGGTGTAAGGTCAGAATGTGTCCTAGTCGTTTCTCATTTTGGGGTGCCACAAGTATAATTGATCCAAGTAACAGAATTTTGACCATCTATATGATATATCCAATATTTCTAGGGTGCTTCCTGACAATTACCGATAGATTTTGAAAGTATAAGTTTATTTTTATACTATTATTATTGGCTCACATGGAGCTTCCACACAAGTCAACAAACGATCTGATTGGAAACCTATGGTGTTCTCTGGATGCTGAGTGACAACAAGTCTCCCCAGACGTCCAGCTCTCTCCACGTTCTTCGATAGCATTTGCAAATGAATTTGCATCATCGCAACTGCCTCTTACCATTGATTTCTCACTGGCAGTGGCCATTGGTTTATACGAGAATTTGAGTGGCACTAAGCCTCCCCAAGGCCCCAGTTCTCTTCGCGCTTGTTCAGCCGAGGTCTGGCCAGCGATCTCTCCTCCGTCTTTCAATCCTTCTTGACCCTTCTTGGCTCTTTGGTATCACTTTTCTATTGGGAGGAACGATGATGAGACAATGGGGAGGATGCATGATTGGGGTGTAGAACTTGTAGATATGCAGCTTCAATGTTCTTTATTCCCTGTAACGCTTCTCCGTTATATTGTCTTCTTGTATTATTCTCCGCATTCCTTAATATTTCAGCCGTTTTCATTATCGTTAGTTATTGTATTTTTGCATCTATTCCTCTGATTATTATTATTAGTAGTAGTAGTAGTAGTAGTAGTAGTAGTAGTAGTAGTAGTAGTAGATTTGCTAAAAGAAATATAGTTGGTAAATAAGGAGGAAAATAAATGAAAAAGAAAGAAAAAAACAATGAAATAAAAAAGAAAGAAAAAAGAAAGACATAGGGAAGGAGAAGCAATGCTGCTAAAAGAAAGAAAAAGAAAGAAAACAAAAAACGGAAAGAAAAGTCAATGTTAAAAGAAATGAAAAAAGAAGAAAGAATAAAAAAGAAAAAGACAGAAACAGGCAAATAACAATGAATATTAGGAGAGAAAAAAGAAAGTAAAAAGAAAGAAAGAACACGAAGCTTTGAAGTAAAAAGAAAAGAAAGAAAGGAAGAAACAAAAAAAAAAGGAGAAAAACTGGAACAGTGCAAGGAAATACAAATCCTAAGAAGTTTCTCTTTCTACGCAGAAGAAAATGTCAAGAAAGACGAGACTTTTATTTTTGTTTGGAATCCGTGTCGTCTAAATGGCGAAAAAAAAAAAAAAAAAAAAAAGAGTGAAAGGAAAAAGAGAAGAAAAAAGATACACAAAAAGTAGAGTTCGTTAAAAAGACGGCATGGAGGAACTTAACTGGGTTGTCTATCTAGTCAAGCAAGTAGAGTCGCGTGCATTGTACGTGTGTGGACCGCCGGTATAGCAGTAACGGCGGCCATATTTAGTACAACGTTGCTAGTGATGGCGACGACGGCGATGATGATGATGATGATGATGATGATGATGATGATGATGCCGGCGTCGTTACAAAGAGTTCGGGGGCGATGACGTCAGATATGTCGTCAGAGGTGCGCCTTTTTTTTACATGCCGACAGAGTGCGAGAGAGATAGAAAGAGACACCGAAAGCGGAGAGAGAAAAGAAAGAGACAAAGATTAAGAAAGAGGAGGTTGGATTAAGAGAGGGTAAAAAATAGAAGGGGTTGTCGAAGAAAATCTGACGACAATTCCATATGTTTTAAAAAGATGGGACAAGGAAGATGTCAAAAAAGAAAAAAAAAGAAAAAAAAGACGCAAACTACCGTTAAATTGTTCTGTCGATAACTTATCTTCTTCAGATTGACGTTGTTTGAAGATACAGCCTCGTTTATTGGTGGGAGGCTTTGTCTGTTGATCCGCCCGGGTGTTCATTAGTCACATTCCAATCTGAAACACAATTTTAATGGCTATGCCAGATGAAATTCATTGTCGTTAGTTTGTGAAAGCGAACTTTGAAATGTTTTAATTAGAACATAACGTTCAACATTTATTCAAACTTTGATCCGTCACGTTTCAGTCTAAAACAGAATCTATATATTATTACTGTCGTACGTTTAACGTAAACATGTACGTGTGTCACGGTTTCCAAATTATATATTTTTCGATCGGGAGATCTTATTTATTAAAAAGAAGGATAGAAAGTGAAAACATGCTACGAACATGAAATTAGTATATCCATACATTAATTTAATATATGTAATATGTTATCACCTTCTATCTTTATTTTTAATATACTAGCATGGGTCCCCGGCGTTGCCCGGGTGTTTGAAGGAGTGTTTAAGCAAAAAAAAAAAGTGGTAGAAGGGAGGCAGGCTCGAACCCGTACCGCGAAGGAGGAAAAGAACGGGTAAAAAACGTGACGTCTTTGCTGTTACGACCACCGCCAAACCGGAAGTGACGTAGGTTTTAATTAGGGGTAGATAATCGAAAAGAAGGGATGACTTTCGAAAATATTAGAGAAAAAGCGACCCCTCCCTGTAGAAAAGTGCCTAGTTGAGGGTGAAGGAATTAATGTTTTTAGCCAATTTTTCGATATTTGTCATCTAAAGGGTCGAGCTTCAGAACGATACTAATCTTGTGAAAATTCGTCGCCTCTGTCGAAAGTTTTAGGCAGACATGCAAACATATACATAGATTTATATATTGGTAGCTCAAATTTATTGTTTTGGGCTCAAAACAAGTTATAAGTTACAAACCTATATCTAAAATTTCAATTGTTTAGACCCAAAATTAGCAAAGGAGTTTCGTAGAGTTCTCAAAGGTCAAATCGTTGAACTATGACCCCTTAACAGCCAAATTTCTGGCTGAAAACTGATTACAAAGATTTTCCCAAATCTCAGTACCCTGTATATCTAATTTCGAGTCTGTAGACTGAAAATTGACAAAGTTATTGTGTAGAGAAATATACACAGGTAGACAGACACACAGACACACACACAGACACTTTCAATTTTATAGATATATAGATATAGATATGATCTCCTGATCGCCGAAGACGCAATGTACAAACAAACAAACAAAAAAATTGAAAATAATTTTTTAAAACAATGATGTCTCTTTTGGGCCGTACGTGAAAATAAAATATACTTTCTTGTTCTTCTGTCTGGGATTCAAGGGTAGTATCTGTTCTGTCTAAAGGTGGTATAATGCTATCGTGGGGTTTCCGTTTGTGCCTGGCGTCCATACAATACTCCTATAAGGATATTGATATAAACCGTAATAACCAGATATATTCTGACACTACATTAACCAAATACTTTTACAGTTTTAACAAAAAGGCTAGAATATTGCGGGGTGTCTATTCACGTTGAACGTCCACAGAATACCCAGAATTCACATATGAAAAATGACGCCGTGAAATTTCAGTAGGCCCCGCTAGTCCTCATGACTACACGTGTAGATTGGAAAGACTATGTATATTATTCAGGAGAACTTCGCCACATGATGGAGAGCAGAACTTTTGCCCAGTGGAGGTGGGGTTTCGTTGTGTCAACGTGTGTGGATTAGCAAGTCATAGACTGAAGTAGTTTTTTTTTTTCGCACCAAACAAGGCATGTTGGCACTTGGAACTTTGAGATCGTGTCTAACATGGGAATGTGGAGAGTTGAGCAGCGAGATGCCTGTTCGCATTACATTTAGATTTCTGCAGATTAGAAAAGTAGGGAACAGAAACCGAATTTCAAAGTCTAGCAGTCTGAGGGAAGAAACTAATAGAATAGAAGACTTTCCAGCATATTTGAATCTCAGCAGTGAAGGGGTGGGGTTTTGCTGCTTGTCGGGTAAGTTGGAGGATGTATTATGTTGGTGCAAAAAGTAATGTCGTTTTTTGACGTTCAACTTCAAAATATCATAACTCCTTTCATAATAAATTTTATTCATCAAAATAAAAACCATTAGAATCGACTTATTATTTCCAACGAGAAACAAGTTTATTTTTCCCATTGGCATAGAAATCTGGAGTTCTGGAAGCGATGACGTCATTGAAGGCTGATTCGGCATCATCTCGGCTTTTGAAGCATTTTTCGTCGAGGAAATTGTTGAGATGCTTGAAAAATCGGTGGGCAAGAGGTCCGGTGAATATGGGGGATGAGGCAGAGTCTTGTAGCCTAGTTCGTTCAGCTTTTGCAATGTCAGTTGATCAACATGCGAGCGACATTGTCATGGAGGAGAATTGATCCCTTCATATTGACCAAACTCGAGTACATACCTGGGATCTTCTGGTGCATTTCGTCAATTTGTCGGCAGTACTTCTCCACCGTAGTTGATTCGCCCAGATTCAAGAAGCTGTGATGGATGAGACCGACTGTAGACCACCAAACAGTCACCGTAGCCTTTTTTTTTTTTTTTGTGTAATTTCAGCTTCCGGAAGTGTTGTGGAGCTTCTCCGGCATCCAATCACTGTGCCGAACGTCGCCGATTGTCGTAGAGGGTCCTCTTCTCATCATACGCCGCAATTTGCTCCGGAAATGGATCGTTTGTGTTGCGCAGAAAGAGCGTAGAAGACTCCTCAAAAAGACAATTTTTTAATTATTATTATCGTTTAATTCATGCGGCACCCATTTATCCAACTTTTTTGACTTCCCTATTTGCTTTAAATGGCGACGACTGTGAGTGGTCGAGCTCGAGTCCAACAGCAATTTCTTGTGTGGTTTTGTGAGGATCAGCTTCAATTAAGGCTTTCAAATGTTCGTTATCAACCACAGTCAACCGACCGCGACTGTCTTTATCTTCGAGGCTCTCGCCACCATTGCAAAATTTCTTGAACCATCATTGTGCCCCACGTTCGTTAGTGGTTCCTGCGCCAAAAGCATCATTGATATCACAAGCTGTCTTGGCGACTTTTCGGCCTAGTTTGAACTGGAACAAGAAAATCGTGCGGGTTTGAATTTTGTCCATGCTGTTGAAAAACCTGCAAAAAAAATTAATGAATAAATTGAGAACGGTAACGAATAACATGATTCGATAGGGTGAAAACCACGCTTCAAAATAAATTAATTGAGAAATCATATATAAAAGTAACCTATGTGAGAAAACGATATTGTTTTTGCACCAACCTAATAATAATACGTCAAGGGGCACTGTGACATTTTAGCAAGAAGCACTTGCTACAAGTTGTACTTCTTTTTTTTTCTTCTTTTTTTTTTTTTTTTTTTTTGAAGCGAGGTTTTAACATCCACTTACATACAGCGCCTGGTATGCTAAAACGGTCACTCGTCTCGTGCTGGCCAAGCTCAAAATCGCTTAACAACAGTGATCGAACAAGAATCGTTGAATCAACTTGATTATGACATACACTATTGGACTCAGGGCATTTCTATAAGACACTAAAGTTTAAAACAGAATTGGAATCGATTTATGACGCTTGGTGTTAATTGTGGCACTGAAATTTGAAATGCCATTATCGTTAATCTGTGAAGTTTACTTTTGAAACAGTATTTTCATCATGCTTAAGTTTGAAACACAAATTCCATCTGTGACATTTTAGTTTGAAATGGTGTTTTCATCCCTCTGTCACCATTAAGTTGAAAATAGAAATTCCGTCTACCTGTAATGCTTGTTTTGAGATTGTATTTTATTTATGTATTTCATTTTTTACTTTTTTTAATTTTTTTGCTAAACCGCTGATGAACCAATTTGTTATTGTATCCTTCTTCCTCGTGTAATTGTTTGCTGGTCTGATCAAAATTGTTAAAGTTTTTAATAATTCCTTTCTCTCGCTTTTTAGATAATAAATGCCCCCTACCCCATTTCTCGTCACTACGACACGCTGCGCGAAATTGGTGGCGGCGTTTTTATATTATTTTTACAGACGCAACAACGGGTGTACATTCCGATACGGGCGGCCCACTTCGTAAAAGGTAGCATTACATAAGTAAAAAAGAAAAGTTTTATATAGTGCAAGAATTAGGAGACTGGAGGATGGGGGATGAGGATGTAATTGTTACGATGTGTTTAGTGATTCCATTTCTGTGAAAATTTGGTTTCGTTTATCGATTATATGGCAAATTAACCCGTTTTTTTTTTGTTTTTTTTTTGTTTTTTTTTGTTTTTTTTTTTGTTTTTTTTTGTTTTTTGTTTTTTTGTTTTTTGTTTTTTTTTTGTTTTTTGTTTTTTTGCTGTACCTTTTCTGTGAATACAGATCCATAGAACAGTTGTTTACTTAACCGATTCTGTAACAGAATTAATGAAATCTGCCCTGATGCACTTGAACCCCTAAGACATACATATTCCTCGACAAACCCACTTAGCAACAGAATCACACCCCTTCACTGTTGAGGTCCCTAAATGCCAGAAAGCTTTCTACTCTATCAGTTTCTTCTTTCGAACAGCTAGACGTTGGAATTCCGTTCCTGCTACCTGCTTCCCTGACTGTATTGATATACAGAAGTGTAAATGTAATGTAAACCAACATCTTGTTAATCTTTTCTAAGCAAGGTCTCAAATAGTAGCCCCTTAGATCTGGGTGGTGAAATGCCTTGTTAGCAGTGAATGTAAAGTAAAAAAAATTAAAAAAAAAAAAACGCTAGTCTGTCGATAGTTATTTAATAACGAAACACGATAACAATCGAAAAACTGTTCCCTGTAAATCATTCATCGAAGACAAATTCTTATTTTAGTCATACTGTAGGAGTCATAGGTTTATACCTATTACTATATTAGTACGGAATTGATTGCAACGATACAGGTGATTCCATAGTATGAGACAGTATCCATTAAGTTAATAGCACACACTTTGAACATTGCCTCTCTCTAACCTTTTCTTTTTGTTCAAAGTATTTATATGATTTACCTTGTTTTATGAAAATAGAAATTGATTTCCTCCACCCGCAAGAATAAAACGCTGTTTCTACTCTATATACTTGACCTGCCAAAAAAGGGACATTTATGTTGATTATACCAACTTCTATTCTGGTATAATTTAAATAATACAAATTATCAATCTTCATCTCCAAACATCAGAAACATAATTATAAAACTCTACTATTTTATATTGAGCACTATTTGGAAACTTTCAAAACTTCAGTATTCCATTCATCTTCATTCAGTTGTAAATATGGAGAAAACAGGTGTTCCAAAAGTCATGGACACATTTCCAGTCGTCACATCTGCTTAACTATGAATGGTAGAAAGATGAAAGTGATGGAATGCTAAATTCATGGCGGATGTTGTTTTTGGAGACGCAACGACGGGTGTACATTCCGATACGGGGGGGGGGGCACTTCGTAAAAGGTAGCATTTCATAAGTAAAATAGAAAAGTGTTATATAGTGCATGAATTAGAAAAGTTTTATATAGTTCATAAATTAGAAAAGTTTTATATAGTGCATGAATTAGAAAAGTTTTATATAGTGCATAAATTAGAAAAGTTTTATATAGTGCATGAATTAGAAAAGTTTTATATAGTGCATGAATCAGAAAAGTCTTATATAGTGCATGAATCAGAAAAGTCTTATATAGTGCATAAATTAGAAAAGTTTTATATAGTGCATGAATTAGAAAAGTTTTATATAGTGCATAAATTAGAAAGGTTTTATATAGTGCATGAATTAGAAAAGTTTTATATAGTGCATAAATTAGAAAAGTTTTATATAGTGCATGAATTAGAAAAGTTTTATATAGTGCATGAATTAGAAAAGTTTTATATAGTGCATAAATTAGAAAAGTTTTATATAGTGCATGAATTAGGAGGCTGGGAGGATGGGGGATGAGGATGTACTTTTGCAAAGAGAACGGGACGCTTCTCAACTTCAGAAGATGTGGTTGACAACGTAATACTGGGACGTGTTTGGCAAACATTGGACTACCATCTTGATGCGTGTCGTGTGATCAATGTTGTTCATATTGAACATCTTTGAACATTCCATGAAAAACTTGAGATCACAAGCTTTCTGAATAAACCAGATGCATTTTTCTATCCTTAATAGTTCTCGAGATATCCAATGTCAAAATGTGGCCAATACCTTTTTGAACACGCTGCATTATTCAGAATATTAACGTTTCACTCTGGTGTTGATTTCTGCCTATCTTTCCTCTGGTCAGTTGAAATATGCAGTGGGCATGTCTTCAGTTATGAATTACCGAACGAAATGGCTTTTTTTGTTTAATCCTGTTAAAACTTAGTGTTAAATAATGATGGCAGACAACACCAGACTACCCGAATGAATAACAAAAAACAACACTAGCTTGTTTCGTTTAATCCTGTTAGAAATCAATTCCTGTCTTTCAGTCGTAGGTGTGTCCCTTTTTTCTTTTCTTTTTTTTTTCTCTGAGATTCTTATGAATTACCGTTTTCTCCGTGAGAAATCGACTCTAAAACTTCTTGGTTTTTCTTTCTTATCAATTTTTTCGCGAAGTTTATACATTAGATCCATTGCCTTTTCACCTCGTAAAATCGATTCTCGCGATCTCTCTAAAGGCTTTCTCACACCTCTACAAATTTACTATAAGACCATATATGGAGTACTAATGTCATATTAAGGCTGGTAAATCTCTGTTCTGTTTGAGGATTCTTAATAAGTTGTCGAAACACATCTGTAATTTGATTAGTCCCACCTTTTCTACTGAACTGCAACCATCTCTCTCACAGAATTGTCTGATTTATTCCCTGCTTCCTTTGTTCCAGCTCGTTTGAGTTGTTGATCCACTGGTCTTCATCAATTCTCCTCTTGCTGACTGTTTTCCTCCTACCTTCAACCTTGGCCATTTCAAGACTAAGTTTAGAAGATATTTCCTGTTTTTTCGATAATTTTCATCCGTTCTTGTTAACTCCTTCCATCAAATGGCTTCAAGCCTTGTCTCGAGCGATGTCTACGTAAAAAATGCTACCCATGGAAACGTTAATAAAATTCACAATCTTTTCGACAATCCAAACGTATTTGGTACAAATAAACTTAAGTCTATAACTAACTTGTACACCAAGTTTTAGTCATAAATATCCAACAGCCTTTGTTTTATCGCCGTTCAGTGATATAAAGTTATTGTTTCATCAGTAGATGTGATCATAAGTGTGTTTGACATTCAGCGGATCATAACCTCCCAAATTCGTATCTGTGGAATTATTTTTTTTAAGTAATAACTATCAAAATTATTATTTTTTAGGTAACAACATTCAAAATTATTATTTTTAAGTAATAGCTATCAAAATTATTATTTTTTAAGTAATAACTATAAAAATTATTATTTTTTAAGTAATAACTATCAAAATTATTATTTTTTAAGTAATAACTATCAAAATTATTATTTTTTAAGTAATATCTATCAAAATTATTATTTTTAAGGTAACAACTATCAAAATTATTATTTTTTAAGTAATAACTATCAAAATTATTATTTTTTAAGTAATAACTATCAAAATTATTTTTTTTTTAAATAACAACGATCAAACATATTATTTTTAAGTAATAACTATCAAAATTATTATTTTTTAGGTAACAACTATCAAAATTATTATTTTTAAGTAATAGCTATCAAAATTATTATTTTTTAAGTAATAACTATAAAAATTATTATTTTTTAAGTAATAACTATCAAAATTATTATTTTTAAAGTAATAACTATCAAAATTATTATTTTTTAAGTAATAACTACCAAAATTATTATTTTTTAAGCAATAACTATCAAAATTATTATTTTTAAGTAATAACTATCAAAATTATTTTTTTAAGTAATATCTATCAAAATTATTATTTTTTAGGTAACAACTATCAAAATTATTATTTTTTAAGTAATAACTATCAAAATTATTATTTTTTAAGTAATAACTATCAAAATTATTATTTTTAAGTAATAACTATCAAAATTATTATTTTTTAAATAACAACGATCAAAATTATTATTTTTTAAGTAATAACTATCAAAATTATTATTTTTTAAGTAATAACTATCAAAATCATTATTTTTTAAGTAATAACTATCAAAATTATTATTTTTAAATAACAACGATCAAAATTATTATTCTTTAAGTAATAACTATCAAAATTATTATTTTTTAAGTAATAACTACCAAAATTATTATTTTTTAAGTAATAACTATCAAAATTATTATTTTTAAGTAATAACTATCAAAATTATTTTTTTTTAAGTAATAACTACCAAAATTATTATTTTTTAAGTAATAACTATCAAAATTATTATTTTTAAGTAATAACTATCAAAATTATTATTTTTTAAGTAATAACTATCAAAATTATTATTTTTTAAGTAATAACTACCAAAATTATTATTTTTTAAGTAATAACTATCAAAATTATTATTTTTAAGTAATAACTATCAAAATTATTTTTTTAAGTAATATCTATCAAAATTATTATTTTTTAAATAACAACGATCAAACATATTATTTTTAAGTAATAACTATCAAAATTATTATTTTTTAAGTAATAACTATCAAAATTATTATTTTTTAAATAACAACGATCAAAATTATTATTTTTTAAGTAATAACTATCAAAATTATTATTTTTTAAGTAATAACTATCAAAATTATTATTTTTTAAATAACAACGATCAAAATTATTATTCCTTAAGTAATAACTATCAAAATTATTATTTTCTAAGTAATAACTATCAAAATTATTATTTTTTAAATAATAACTATCAAAATTATTTTTTAGGTAACAACTATCAAAATTATTCTTTTTAAGTAATAACTATCAAAATTATTCTTTTTAAGTAATAACTATCAAAATTATTCTTTTTTAGGTAATAACTATCAAAATTATTATTTTTTAAGTAATAACTATCAAAATTATTATTTTTTAAGTAATTACTATCAAAATTATTAGTTTTTAAGTAATTACTATCAAAATTATTATTTTTAAGTAATAACTATCAAAATTATTATTTTTAAAGTAATAACTATCAAAATTATTATTTTTTAAGTAACAACTATCAAAATTATTATTTTTTAGATAACAACTATACAAATTATTATTTTTTAAGAAATAACTATCAAAATTATTATTTTTAAGTAATAACTATCAAAATTATTTTTTTAAGTAATAACTATCAAAACAGACTAAAAAGAGTTATTGACATGCATATTCAAGGACGCTTTATATTGAACGATGATAAATAAGAGACTGTTGGGTATTAAGGGCTGGAACTTGGTGGACAAGTCGGTATAGATTAAAGTTTCTTTGTAGCAAAAAGTATAACATTTTTGGATCATTCTGTAAATATAAATTACCTAAAGAGGTAAAGATGTGACGTATTTTCATCACGCGGTTCTTATTTGTGTATAAAAATTGATTCTGGTGAAATTTGTAACTCAATGACTTAGTTGTTAATTAAATACTTATTTATCTTCATTTTAGTACAGACGTTCTTAATCTATTTTATACGCAGTTGGTTTCTTGTTTCATCTTAATCATTAGAACCCACACATATATCGTCTTCGTGTATTAACGTACGTGTTGCGTTCTTATCGAATACGTTTTCAGCGAAGCCATCCGATTAGTGGCGATAATTGCGGTGATTTCCATTATTTTAATGTCAATGTAGATGTAATAGAATCCCTTTTTTAATCAAGTTTCTTTAAACATTTAAATAAATATTTTTTCTCATTTCAAATTATTTTTACTTTTTTCACCCCCGAAAAGGTATCTTGCTACTTGTTCGTAAGGTTCCACTATTTGGAATCGTGTCTGACAGGGGACCGTGGAGGAGTTGAGCAGCGAGATGTCTGTTCAGATTACATTAAATTTCTGCGTGTGAGTACAGTCAAGGAAGCAGGAAACAGGTAGAGATTTCCAAAGCCTAGTAGTTCGTATGAATAAACTATTAGAGTAGGAGGCTTTCCGGCATCTAGGGACTTCAATAATGAAAGGGTTGGATTTTGCTTGGGAGGTGCCGCTCTAAAAACACTTTATTGCCTTGATAAGATAAAAAATGAGCCTCACTTCCATATAGTTTGCTTCTGTGAATAGAAGTTGCTAACCTTTGTCTACTCTATCGCTATTTTCATGTTAAATGCTCGACCGAGCTTCAATCTCTGATTCCGTTTCATATAAAACATTCACAACAAAAACTCATCTAGCTACAACCATTATAAATAGTTTTCTTTTCTTCCTCTGTGCGCGAAGAATTATTTTTTCAATAACTACATTTCTGGCAAACAATACCAGCTAACTACACCGGTGTCTTTTTCAAGTTCAATGTTAACAAATTCTTATTAAGTCGTCCTCTGTAATAATCAAATGCTGACCAGTTTTCACTATCTTCACCAATCGTTATGTGTTGTCTCACAATCCGTTGACAATCTTGTTAATCCTCGTCCCCAAGTTGTTTGATTTGTACATAAAAAATTACCGTACATTGTAAGAATCTGAGCGAATCTAAACGTTTACGCTTCGTATTTTATAGTTTCCTCATTGACAAATATGACCATTTGATTTCCTCAAAACTACCATTAACCTCCATTGTGGATGTTCCGAAATAGCTTGTTAAATGATTTTACCATATTTAAAAAATAGCAGAAGAAAACATTTGAAATCTCTTATTTTCAAGATAGGAACGATTAAAATGTGTCTTGAACATTTCATCTTTGAGTGTCTTTCGACTGGCTGAAATTTTGGGCTTCCGTATGTTCTGTATTTACAAAACTTTAGTTGGTTGAGCTTTTGTGAAAGGCAGAATTACTCGGTTTTGGGTCTAATTGAGCTATTTTTGTACAAACAAGTTTTTTTTTTATTTAATTCAATATCTTAGGACTTTACTTTACTAATTATCTTTGAAATAGACCCAGCCAACTAATATTTATCTTTTAAGAAATTTTTACAATGAATTTATTTAGCTTCAAAATTTAGCTGAATTAGTTAGTTCGCCGTGAAAACATTTTACACAACTTTTTTTTTTTTTTCACGTATACAAATATTTTTCTCCTTTTGGAAATTAAGTTTAGTCCTTAATCTTTCAAATACAATCAAAAAATAGTCGGAAACCTAAAAAAATTATGATAAATTGGCTTTCAAAACTATGTCCCCCTATTTTTATTCGTCCATTTTTGCCCGTACCTACGATTATAATATTGCATTGCAAAATGCATAATTAATCTTTAAATTAAATTCTCCAGAAAATGGCAACGTTTGAAGGACAATTTTCGCGTGGTTGCAGACGCCATGAACACTGATATGTCTTTCATCTTGTGGAGAGCAATCAGGATTACCAGTCAGATTTGACGACTCTTTAGGCGCGAAAATGCCCACGTCGCTTAGTTCTAGCACGAAATGCCTCACTTAGGGCAGATTTAAACCTTAGGCTATCGGCATTGACATAATGATTTCACTAACTTGTCGGCACGTGAACTTTATCTCAGTACCATTTTGAGATACAAACTTCCTTCCAAATAACAATCAGATACAAACTTTAAATAACAATCAGATACAAACTTCCTTCCAAATAATAATATGATCTCTGCTAAGTTTCAAACCAACTCTTAACTTATTCGTACGTGCGGTCTTAGTTGTGTGCGTGAGAGAGAAAGACAGATAAAGTGGCTGATGAATAGCTTGTCTTGGCTACATTATGTGCGATTGGTGACGGCGCCTTGGAGGCCTCCGCCTTTCTGAAAGCGTTGTCAGGAAAAGAGTGAATTACTCTTGTCAGGAAATCATGGAATTTCAGCAACTTCGGTTTGGGGGATCACCTCTAATCCCTAGGTATCACGCAAACTTTTTTTTTTTTCAGTCAAATTAAGGGCTCCGTTATGTAACAACTTTTCATCGTCTACTTCCGCTAAGTCTCTCATCATTGTCCAAATATTATCGCAGATAATAAACCCAATTTTATGGACAAAACTATTAAGCTTTGCTCTCATCACTTCCTCGTTAGCACTTTATTTACTAACCTCACCAACGTATAAAATGTAGGTTCTAAATTTATTTTATTATCTGAATAAAACCTTCTTAATGATAATATCGTCTGTCGTTTTTATTACAACGACGCATGTTCGCCATTTTCTGAAATGAACAACAGTAAATGGTATAATAATTTTCCTTTCGTACATAAAACGTTGGTAATAAAATTTATTTCGTTCTTTTTAAATTCACATTTATAGATTTTACTTTGGTTAGATAATCATTTCAAGCAATATCGCAATGAGATCGAAGTTTTGGAAATATTTAATGCCAACTCGTGAGAAAGACGATAAAAGAAAATGGCGTTATTGGCGGGAACATGAATACGTATAGAAAAACGCATATTTTGTTGCAAGTTGGATACTACGTCTTGCAGCTGGAAGGACCGCACTCAGGTTCACCAATGTTTTATTATTATTATTATTATTATTATTATTATTATTATTATTATTATTATTATTATTATTATTATTATTATCAGCAGTAACAGTAGTAGTAGTAGTAGTTCTCACTAAGAATTCTAACACATGGCATCATTGAGAGATTATTCAATGACAATTCGAATTCTGTTCTCTTATATCTTTAAATTCAACTGGGTTTGTAAACATACTTTTTTTCTGATTCAAACGATATCACCCGAGCTCAGTAGGTGACACAACGGATCAATTTTTAGCTCTAAATTTTATATAAAAGTGCCTCTTTGCGTCTCTCTCTCTCTCACACACACACACACACTCTCTCTCTCTCTCTCTCTCTCTCTCTCTCTCTCTCTCTCTCTCTCTCTCTCTCTCTCCGAATTTCTCTTCCATTTCATATATATATATATTATTAATATTTTATGTATCTACATGATGTAAACGATAAATTGGTTATAATTTCAACCCGCAGTTTAGTTTTTTTTAAAGCGGCATTATCAATCTGAAATGTTAGTTACTGTAATCTTTGGAGTCTGATGTTCCAGATTAGCCACTTAAAAATAATTTAAATAATTTTTTTAAAAAATGATTGCCAGTTAAGTTAATCATAAAATAGTTATTGCTGAATTATTCCGCACAGGGCATAAGACGTCTTGACATTAACACTGGTTATGCCTCTAAGATTGCTTTAGCGAACTTAAGGGAAACTAAAGACATCCAAAGCAATGCCCACAGTCCAAGAAGGGATGAAATCCGCAACAGAAGGTTTCTCTGGGGTTTGAGATGGTTCATTGACTAAAATCCATCACACAATGGCTGAACTGACGAAAAAGCGCCAAATGTGACCAAAATGATTATTTCTAATGCAGTACGCAATGATCTTAGGATGAAGTCATATGGCCGATAACATTCCTATAGCGAAATCTAAAACCATCTATGAAGAAAGAAGCCCGTTGCTACTCAATCACCTGAAACACCATCGTGTTACCGTATGCATTTTTGTGGAGGAGAAAAAGTTTTTGTGTAGACGAAGTGTACAAACTAAAAATACTCAAAGGAAAAAAAAAGGAAACAACAACAACAATAGCTTCTGATGATAATCAGATGCACCGATAGAAAGCGCTTGACGAGAATATGGCTGAACAACAACATTTGGCCACCATTTTATACAACATGCCATCGGAAATAAAAAAAAAATAAGATCGCTCGGTGAATGGAAAAGATATCCATAAAAATCGGAAAAAAAGAATAACTCTGACGTATATATATATATATATATATATATGCGCTAGCAAAAGTACCCGTCGTTGACTGGGTTCAAAAACAGCCTACAGAAAATGGACTCTGATTTATGAAAGTATGATAGGTTATGAAAAGGAAGGGTTGTAAATTTGGGTTGCATTTGAGGGTATCAAACCCAAAGCAAAATATGATAAAAGTAAGAATAAAAAAGATAAACCCCATAATTTATTATACCATACCTATTCACACTGAAACACTTATCACAATATTCTGTGGATCTATATTAAAAAACCTTGTTAAACTTTGTGACATATTTACATTCTATGGAGGTCAGGCGCAAATGAACACCCCATAATTTTATTATACCATATTTCTTCTAACTGAAACATAATTATCAAAGTATACTTACGTAGATAGATATGAAAAGTCTTTATTAAAGTTCGTGCCTATTTCCATTCTATGGAGGCCAGGCGCGAACGCAGACCCCCAATTTAGTATACCATCTCTATTTAAGTTAAAACATACTTATCAAAGTATTATTATGTACATCTATATCAAAAACATTTGTAAACGTTTTTTTTTTAATTTTTACATTTTTTATTGTTATTTCCATACTTTGTGGACCAGGCGCGAACGCAGACCCCACAATTTTAATAGACCACCATTCTGCAGGATCAAACATACCCATTCCTGTGTCTCGATACATCTTCTATCATTATATGTAATCATTTTTTTTTTATATAGTCAACCATATAGGAGCCTATTCGTGACCACACACACACGCGCGCGCACACGCACACGCACACACACACACAGTCAGCGTTATATATATATATATATATATATATATATATATATATATATATATATATATATATATATATATATGTATATATATATGTATATATATATATATATATATATATATATATTTGGTAAAACTGGTAATTAGTAAAAACCTGGCGAGAGTGCTCAATACTATTGCAGAGCAAATATGGGTTTTATTTTTTTATTACCGTTTTATCTGTTTGGTTACGTATGTTTCGGATGTTGGACCATGTTTCGATCTAACAGCCTCATCAGCAACTTCTGTAAGGTTTGACGAGGCTGTTAGATGGTAAACATGGTTCAACATCTGAAACATATGTAACCAAACAGATAAAACGGTAATAAAAAATAAAACATATATATATATATATGTGTGTGTGTGTGTGTGTATATATATATGCATTTATGTATATATGTATATATATGTGTACATATATGTATACATACTTATATATGTATATATTTATGTATATATATTCGTCTGTATATATATATAGAGATAAGTGGTTGTTTCTAGCAGCGGGATGTAAATATATATATATGGTGCCCAGAAAACTCGTCTCGGGAAAACTCGTCTCCGGAAAACCCGTACTCGGAAAACTTGTACCCGGAAAACTCGTACCCAAAAAACTCCTCCTCCCCATAGGTAGGAAAACTGGTCCCTTATTGAATAAATATCGATTGAAAACACATTTTATTACCGTTCTTGAAGGAAATATTGTTTTTAAAAGAGACTATGCAACCCCATAATATTTTGAAAAATTATTTTTAACTCTTGCTTAAAAAAATAAATTTGATCACAGAGTCAAGACAGGAAAAACGAAACCAAATATTTATTAAAAAAAATACTCTAGTTTTAACACTTTTTTGTGTCATTACGAAACAAAAATAAAGAAAGAAAACACGTATTATCAAAGAAAGCAATTATTTTATTTAGAAGAATTAATTCAGTTTAAATAATTCTTGTGTTATTACAAACAACAAAAAAGAAAACACGGTCTTATGAAATTTTGATACCGCGCTGAAATGATAACGTTATTATTCCGAAAGCCATTCTTAACATCGGGAGGGGAGGGTATCGTTTAAAAGTCATTTCGGGGCACTTGTGCAGTACTTAAAAATATAAAAATTTATTTTCTTTTGGAGGTGGGGGAGGCTCGTTTTAAAACTATATTTACCTCAGTATTTTCTTTCATTTTCGGACATTTTTTATTAAAACTTATTTACTAAGTAATGTCGAGTGCGACATTACTTATTATTTCTTTTTAATTAAATAAACTCTTTAAAATAAGTTTAAACACCAAAAACTTATAAAGCTAGATAGAAAACGAAAACTTAGAAAAATTAATTTAATTTAAAAAAAAAAATAAACATGTAAAAATATTTTATAAAATATTATGGGATGTGCATTATTACCTAAAAATATACAAATTTCTTTTCGTTTTAAAACTATATCTACCTTAATATTTTCTTTAATTTTCTATTTTTGAGCAATTATCCTCCTAAGACGTGATCCTCTTATGGCGGACATTTTTTGTTCTACTTTTTTTTAACTAAATATACTCTTTAAAATAAGTTGAAAGACCAAAAACTTTCAAAGCTAGGTAGAAAACAAAAACTTAGAAAAATTAATTTAATTTTTTAAAACAACAGTAAACAAGTAAAAATATATTTATAAAAATATTATGGGATGTGTATTCTCTTTTAAAGACAATATCTTCAAGAACGGTCATGAAATGTGTTTTCAATCGATATTTATTCAATAAGGGACCAGTTTTCCTACCTAGCAAAAGGGTACGAGTTTTCCGGAGACGAGTTTTCCGGAGACGAGTTTTCCGGAGACGAGTTTTCCGGAGACGAGTTTTCCTAAATTCATATATATATATATATATATATATATATATATATATATATATATATATATATATTGCGTTGTGAATTATTACTACTGAATCAATGATACCAAGTTTTCAGTAAGTACAAAAAACATTTCCATCTCTATGAATAGAAGTAATGTTGAAAAAAACTAAATAAAATGTTAACGAGAAAAGGATATTCTTTTTCGCACAGTAATCGAAAAGAAGAGCGAATATATATATATATATATATATATATATATATATATATATATATATATATATATATATATATATATATATATATATATACCAAGTTAAATGTATTCAGATGTAAAACTCACGAATTAAAACGCTGTTATTAAGAGTGCCCAATAAACAGGAGCAAAATATAATATTTTCATTTATATAGACAAATATTGCATAACTATTTGTCTATAAAAAATTAAAAAATATTATATATATGTGTGTGTGTGTGTGTGTGTGTATCGATATATATATATATATATATATATATATATATATATATATATATATATATATAAAGTTATGAAAATATATATGGCAAGTAAGCTACACAGAATATTCCGCGTTTTATTCTAGTGAGAATTTGTCAGGCATATGCATAAGTTTATGCATAAGCCTGCGATCTCACGAGAATGAAACGCGGGAATTCGTCAGGCTTATGCATAAGTTTATGCATAGGCCTGACGAATTCTCACGTCACGTCATCATATGATTATGGATAAATCTGATTACGTTGAGAAAATGTTATTTATTCTTAACGATGCTTCCAAATTCCGGAAACTTGGCCTCGTCGAGTTGACGGATAATACTTGCAAAAACGAGGTTATAATGCAAAAGCGTCTACTTGCATTATTTAAAAAGAACCTTTTTTTCCAATGACGTTTATGGCAAGATTAGACCCTCTGGGTCATTACGTTCCATATTGTATGGTCTCCCTAAAATTCATAAACAAGTTGTTCCACTGAGACCTATTTTATCTATGATAGGCTCTGCTCAAATGTTCTTTGGCTCAGTGGCTTGTGGAAATTTTGCAACTTTTCGTGAATTATACACCACGCACTGTATTCCTGATTCTTATTGGTTTGTTGAATGTCTTCGTTGATTGGATTCGCGTGCAGAGACATCCTTTATGTGTTCATTTGAAGTCTCTAGTCCCTTCACTAATATATCGTTAGAGAAGACTAAACGTATTTTTACCGGCACGCTTTATGACGGTCGCTTGACTTTTCGTTTCCAAAGAGATATTTGCTGAACTCGTTTTAATGTGCACCAACTCAGTGGAGTTTAGCTTTGCTGATATTATGTACTGTCAGGTCGACGGGGTTTCAAGCGGGAGTCCATTGGCCCCAACTTTAGCTGATATTTTTGTCGGTTACTACGAATCCGTTATGTTTAATTCTGGAACAATATCCACAACATATATTAGATATGTTAACGACACTTTTTCTGTTTTCATCGAAAAGTGAAGCGTCAGTATTTTTCAATGGGTTGTAATCACGGCCACCGAGAGTAAAAGGCCTGTTAACTGAAAAATGTCTGCAGGCAATGATGGTAAGATTTGTCAGACTGTCAGTACTATATGAGGGTCATTTGAAAAAGAGCAATAAAACATTTTAAAAAGAAAAAGGAACACAGTTCGATTACTACTTAAACTGAACTTTATTCAATATAAAATATAAATATTATCTATGTTAAATTAAGTAATTTTAAAGCAATATACAATTTAATACTAATAAAACTGAATTATGAATTTAGGGAACAAACAATTAAAGAAACATTAAACACAAATATTTTTTGGCCTTCGGAACAAGATCAGTGTAGTATCTGTTTTGATGCTACACTTTACCTTTTCTGTCTTCCGTCGGTGGGGGAGAAATCTTTCATGACTGAGATTATTTTTGTTCCTATCCAGAGTGCCCCATATTGGGAAGCTGGATTTTCTCCACAAGATTATATGTTGAAATATTTAAATAACTATTACTTTAAATACACAAATTATATTTAAAGTTTTGGTTTTCTGTTCTTTTATGTCCATTTTTCCCCCATGTTTTTCATCGAAATGTGTAGCGTATTAGTTGTCTCACAAGCCATCATCAGTGATTGCTCACTGGCAGTAACCTGTGCTGTTCCCTGGAGACCAAGTGACAAGTCTCCTCAGATTTCCAGTTTTCTCCACCTTTTGACCACTTGTGCAGATGATTGCATGTTATCGCAACAGCCGTTGTCACTGATTTCTCGTTGGCATCGGCCATTGGTGTTTCCTGGGGTTTCGGTGACAAAATGCCTCCCCAGGGTACCAGATTTGAACTGCACACTTCCAGTGGAGATTTGGTCAGTACTCTCTCGACTCGGTCTTTCCATCCTCCCTGACCCTTCACAACTAGTTGGTGTGGTGTGGCGCCAGTCGATGTCATGTACACCAGTTTTTTTTATTTTTATTGCTATTATTATTATGATAATAATAAGGGTGCTTGTGCAGTGTACGCACGTGTATTTTAAATATTATTTTCAAGTTAAATTAAATTTTAAGTTTGTATTACTGTACACAGAGATTCGAAAAAGTTGTCAAAAAACAAATATATCACAAATAAATGTTATCAAAGGCAAGATAATTTACTCTTCTACCTATCTGGGAAGGTTTTTAGTGGTTTTACTCACTTTAAAACGTGTAATCGCTTCAAAAACCATACAATTATCAATATATTTTAAAAAGAAAAATGTCGGCATGTTTGTAACTTATCTTGCCTTTAATAACATTTATTTGTTATATATTTGTTTTTCAGGGCTTCCGGTTCGATCCTACGCCCCCCCCTCCCGGGTTCTTTTTTATTTAACACCACACAAACCTACAAACACCCGGGAAACGCCGGGTACCCCCGCTAGTATTTTCATAAATCAGAGTTCATTTTCTGTAGGCTGTTTTTGAACCCAGTCAACGACGGGTACTTTTGCTAGTATATATATATATATAATGCTCCTCATCTTGGGTTGAGCATATTGAGAAGTGATACGCGAATTACCATTAGCGTATAAGCGATGCTCTTTGTGTAAACAAATCCAGCTTAGGTAGTTCGGACGATGTCAAAACATCGTTAAACTCATGATTCACACAGTAGTGGTTAGGAGCCTTGACTGTCATACAGACGGTCGGGTTTCAATCCTGGCTTGAGGTAGTTGCCTGTCTAGCAAAACTGATGAGCTGTGAAACAGCGAAACAGTACTGTTTGTGCATGAATATATATATATATATATATATATATATATATATATATATATATATATAGACAGTAGAGTTTAGTTTCCTAGAAGTACATCCAATGTGTCTACCAAAGAGTGCTCAATGAGTGAACAGAGCAGGTATATTTATTTATACAAAAAACATTGCACATATGTAGCCATTAATGTTTGTATATATATATATATATATATATATATATATATATATATATATATATATACTGAACTGTGTGACTTATTCCGTTCACCCACCTTTCTTCCATCACCCCAGAAGATGAGAATTCCTTTCGTGTGTCCATCCGCACATTGCGTGTCCCACTTCCTAATCTCCCTCGAAAGACACACACTTCATTGTCAAAAAGTTAACTGACAACTACATCAAGAATTTTATGATGATGGGGTAAAAACAGCCATTCTTTGACAACAATAATCGCGAGTCGGTGTTGAATTGCACAGCATCTTGAAACAAATCTGAGATCGGCCGGAATCATCGCGATCCCAAAGTGCAACGGCGAGGAAGAAGGTAAAGCCCTCGGTAGAACTCCATCCACTTATAACACTTTATGATAATGAATCGTAGAAATATATTTTGCTTTCAAGACAAAATATTTCATTGGTTGGATGAGTAGAAACTAAATGTGCGTGCATGGTGTTGTTGCTTCCTGTTCTCTCTCTCTCTCTCTCTCTCTCTCTCTCTCTCTCTCTCTCTCTCTCTCTCTCTCTCTCTCTCTCTCTCTCTCTCACACACACACACCTTGTATTTCTCTACTATCTCGTTCTATTGCCGTATGGCCGTTCATTAATGCACAATGGTGCTCAAGGCATAATGCTCTCCCTTCCTCTTTCTCTCTCTCAAAAAACGTATTATTATTATTGTAATAATTACAAAAATAATTATATTAAAAATAATTAAATAAAAAATAAAAAAATAATAATTATATATATTATATATGCATATATGTATGTATATATATATGTATGTATATATATGTATGTATATATATATGCATATATATATGTATATATATATATGTATGTATGTATATATATGTATATATGTGTATATATATATATGTATATAAATATATGTATATATATGTATATATATGTATATATATGTATATATATATGTATATATATATGTATATATATATATATATATATATATATATAGTAATTGTCTATAACAGATATAAAACATCCAATAAATTTCACAAGGTACATATATATATATTATATGTATCTATATATATATATATTATATATTATATGTATATATATATATATTATACTATATATTATATGTATATATATATATATTATATTTATTTATATATGCATATATATTTATTTATATATGTATATATATATGTATATACATATATTTATATATATATATATATATATATATATATATATATAGTAATTGTCTATAAAAACCAAGATGAGGAAGTCAGTCCGACAATCTCAATTAATGTATGTATATATATATGTGTATATATATGTATATATATATATGTGTATATATATATATGTATATATATATATATATATATATATGTATATATATATATATATATATATATATATATATATATATATATATATATATATATATATATATATATATATATGTATATATATACGTATATATATACGTATATATATATATGTATGAATTTAGGAAAACTCGTCCCGGGAAAACTCGTTTCGGGAAAACTCGACCCCGGAAATGGATCAGTTTTCCTACCTAGCGAAAGGGGACGAGTTTTCGGGGGTCGAGTTTTCCGGAGACGAGTTTTCCGGAGACGAGTTTTCCGGAGACGAGTTTTCCCGGGACGAGTTTTCCGGGCACCATATGTATATATATAAATATATATGTATATATATAAATATATATGTATATAAATATATATGTATATATATATACATATATATGTATATATATAAATATATAAGGATGTATACATATCATGTCGCTACTCAAAAACAAATTAAAAAAAAAAAAGTATATTTTGCTTTACTTTGTATTGAGCACTCTTGGATAAACCTTGTGAAATTTATTGCATAGTTTATGTCTGAATAATATTAAGCTAGAATATATATATATATATATATATATATATATATATATATATATATATATATATATATATATATATATATATATATATTAGGATTGAGACGATTAATCGGAATCGGAAAATCGGAACTTTTTGGGGTATCGGAATCGGAAAAATTATAACCTAATTTTCAATTTCGAACCGAATTTGACAATAAAAAATTAAACAAGCACAAATTATTGTTGTTGTTGTTTTTTTTATTATTATTATTATTATTATTATTATTATTATTATTATTATTATTATTATTATTATTGTTGTTGTTGTTGTTATTGTATATGTGAACTGAATTAAAAGAAATAAATAATATATCATGAATTATGGATTTTGGAATATAGTTTTTTGTCATTTATTCATTATATATATATATATATAAATATAGAAAGAAATGCTTATATAAATATAGAAAGAAATGCTTATAAACCTACTTCATTTCAAATTCTTTTCTGTTTCTTTTATGGCGCGAATCCTTAAACACTTTCGGAGCAAAATTGCGCCGTCCCGGATATCTTTTTTTTTTTTTTTTTTTTACACAGTGATCACCACTTATCAAGGCCCGGAAGCCACTCAGGGATAAGGGTTATTGCAAGTACATTACGTTAGTGTGGAGATTTGATGGAGTGTTTACTTAAGGGGGCGGTTCATTAGGAATTTGTTAACATTAGACTTGAAGACATCCAAGTTGTAGTCCGGAGGGAAGCAGGCAGACGGAACAGAGTTCCACAGGCGTGCAGTTCTAAGAAAGAAGCTTTGTTCATGGAATCCGCGTTTTGATTTAGGCACAGATATAGAGTGGGGGAAATTTTTCACAGTGGATTCAGCTAGACGGGTGTTTTTCGTGAAAGATTGGCGAGGGGGGACCAGGGATTGGAGTTCAGACGAGCACCTGCCATGAAAATAACGATAAAACAAGGATAGGCTCACAACGTCTCTTCTGTGAGAGAGGGGTTGCAGGGTAGAGAAAAGGGCATCCTCCACTAAGCCACGAAGTCTATTTTGTACTCTGTCAAGGCAGGATAGGCTGTTTTTGGCAGCTCCTGCCCAGATATGGCAACAGTATTCCATCCTTGGACGTACTTGGCTTTTATATAGATAGAGAATTGCATCAGTAGTGAGATATCTTCTGGAGCGGTAGAAGGATCCCACCATCTTTCCAGCGACCTTGGCAACAGACTTGATGTACGTGTTCCATTTCAGATCAGGAGTAAAGGTGAAACCCAGAAGCTTGTCAAAACACGGAACTTTGATCTTTTATCAACCTAGTGTCCTTGTTTTAACGCCTTGAATGAAATGTAGACGGTGGTGCACTCTTTCTTTAGAACTAATAATAAAAAAAGAAGCTTACCTATCACTATTTTTACTGGTGTGTCACCTCTGAATAAAGTAAAAAGCAGTGCGAGAATGAAATTAAATGATTGCCAGTTGATTGATGGAGGGTAAGCAACAGTCATGAAAAAATGAGAATTCAATTAAAAAAATTCTTTTCTATCTAAAAGAATGGCGCGTATCTATGACACTTTGAGGGTAAGGCCACTCAAACTGCGCGATCAACGGTCAAGCAACGGGTCAACCCGGGTATAGTTGACCTTTCGTCAACCTAATATCCCCGTTTAACGTGTGTAGAAAAAACAGCACCCCTTTAGAAATAATTAAAAAAAAAAAGAAGAAGACTCTATTTTAAACACTACCTATGATTATTTTTACTGCTGGTAAAGTAGGTACAAAAAGCAGATCAAACATGATGAGATGGAAAATAATAAAATGCGATGACTCATAGTCACAAGTGTTTGTTAATATTAGATTAGATGATGACCATGTTGCATCCTTCAGGGAAACAATCTCGTTGCCATCTGCTTCACAAATAAGTCATTCTTGAAAAGAAATATTTTTTGCCTTTTTCTTTTCGTTTCACTTTACTTTTCAGATTAATATTATTAAAAATTATGAATAAATTTTAATATTATTAATAATTTTTTATAATATTAATAATTTTTAATAAATTAATCGCGATAGTCTGGTGGAAGATAAATAATCCAGTGACGGTAAAATCCAAATATATAATTTCAAGAAAGTTAAAAGAATTTCCATTTTCTTTTAACTTTCTTGAAGTTTTACATTTGGATTTTACCGTCACTGGATTTTTTATCTTCTACCAGACTATCCATTCATATGTAATCACCTTTTTCTTCACCATATCCTCTCTGCTTCACTTTTTTTGTTTTCAAGTAAGATCTTTGACTTACTTGTTGTTTCATCAAATACTTCTGCATGCAAAATCCGATCCCACATTTTGCTAATTCCTACCCTCTGATGAGAAGGAAAGTATTTCTTCGAAACTCCGTGGATTAAGGACTATCCATTTATCTAGTGCTTCCTTTTCAGATTAAATATGTTTGTAACTCATTTCAAATTGTTTTTAACATATTTTATTAACTGTTTGCTCATATATATATATATATATATATATATATATATATTTATATATATATATATATATATATATATATATATAGAGAGAGAGAGAGAGAGAGAAAAGAGAGAGAGATTGCTGGAGTGTCATGAGCTATAATCGAAACCGACACCAAAACAAAAATAAAAGAAAGAAAACACTTACATATTATCAAAGAAAGCAATTATTTTATTTAGAAGAATTAATTCAGTTTAAACAATTCTTGTGTTATTACAAAACAACAAAAAAGAAAACACGGTCTTATGAAATTTTGGTACCGCGCTGAAATAATAACATTATTATTTCGAAAGCCATTCTTAATATGGGGAGGGGAGGATATCGTTTAAAAGTCATTCCGGGGGCACTTCTACAGTATGCAGAAGGCGGCTATTGTTGGGGGGGGGGGCGATTTCTTGGTCAAATAACGCGGCAAATAAGTAACAAACAAGATTTTTTTCCGAACAGAAAAATATTTGAAACCAAAACATTCATTGTATAAAAATGATTAATATATAATTGTAAAAACATTCATTGTATAAAAATGATTAATATATAATTGTAAAAACATTCATTGTATAAAAATGATTAATATATAATTGTAAAAACATTCATTGTATAAAAATGATTAATATATAATTGTAAAAACATTCATTGTATAAAAATGATTAATATATAATTGTAAAAACATTCATTGTATAAAAATGATCAATATATAATTGTAAAAACATTTATTTAAAAGTCTGCCTTAGAAAATATAATTTTAATAAAACAATTTTGTAATAAAAACAACATTGGGTTTTTATGAAGGAAAATAGTTTCGTTTTTTTTTTTTTGTTTTCTAAATACTTTAAATGAAAACATTTTTTTAAATTAAAGCAACTTTGAAGGGTCAACAACAAATTAATAATTTAAATGTTTTTTTGACCAAAAGCGCTACCTAGCGACAGTTTAGTGAAACGCACCAAGAAAAGATGGCCGCCATCCGCATACTGCCTTTTGTTGTTTCGTGAAGACAAAATGTGTTAAAACTAAGTTAATTTTTCGGTACTTCACGGGGAACGTGGACTCTGCATACACTGTGTTTTTATTTAATGATTACTGCCTCAAAGTATTTTCGGGTTTGTTTTACACATGGAGTCGAAAAAGTGGTCAAAATCAAATATACAGCAAATAAATGTTATCAAAGGCAAGATAAGTAAGTAACTTATCTTGCCTTTGATAACATTTATTTGTTATATATTTGTTTTTTTTTGTTTTGTTTTTTTGACAACTTTTTAAAATCTATGTGTATAGTAAAACAACTTTTTTAAATCTATATGTATAGTAAAACAACTTTTTAAAATCCATATGTATAGTAAAGTAACTTTTTAAAATCCATATGTATAGTAAAACAACTTTTTAAAATCCATATGTATAGTAAAACAACTTTTTAAAATCCATATGTATAGTAAAACAACTTTTTAAAATCTATATGTATAGTAAAACAACTTTTTAAAATCCATATGTATAGTAAAACAACTTTTTAAAATCTATATGTATAGTAAAACAACTTTTTAAAATCCATATGTATAGTAAAACAACCCCACGCTTTCTTTCACTTTCTTTGTATATATATATATATATATATATATATATATATATATATATATATATATATATATATATATATTTATTACATTTTCACCCCAAACAAAGCGGGGGCTACTATCAGGGGCAGCAACTACTGAGGCACTATCTTGGGATTTGGGCAGCAAGATGTCGGTTCACGTTGCACTTGAACTTCTGCATGTCAGTACAGTAAGGGAAGCAGGAACTTCGAATGGAATTCCAGAGTCTAGTGGTTCTGGGGAAGAAACTGGAGTAGAAAGATCTTTTACATCTAGGGATCTCTACTGTGTGGGGGTGGGATTTTGCTGCCTGTCGGGTTTGTTGAGGGTGTCTACGTCGTGGGGACACAAGTGATTGCAGTTCGTCAGAGCATTCACCATTAAAATACTTGTAGAACAGGCAGAGGGATGCAACGTTTCGTCGATGGGACAGAAGCTGAAGCTTAGATGCCAGTTCAGGGCCTATCAGATTGGCGACTCTCTTTTGAACCTTGTCTAGGAGCGAGAGACTAGCAGCAGATGCACCAGCCCAAATGTGACAACAATACTCCATACACGGGCGAATGGTGGCCTTATAGAGGTACAGGATACTTTCAGGTGTCAGTAATTTTCTAGCACGGTAGAGAGAGACTACCTTTTTTGCAGCGGCCTTGGCAATGTTTTCAATATAATTGTTCCAACTCATGTTTCCTGTGAACGTTAGGCCAAGCAGTTTGAAAGATGTACTCTCAGACAGGGAGTCATTGGCCATTGCTATTGGTGGCAGAGAAGGTTTCTAGTAATTATTGAAGGCAACCAGTTTGGTCTTGGCAGCATTGAATGTGACCATCCATTTATGTCCCCATTCCACTACAGATTGGAGGTCATCCTCTAGTGTTTTTGCCATTTCTTTAGATATGTGTTCATTTGTTTTCCTGTCGTGCCTGATATATCTCATAGACTTTAATTTTAATCGCGCATATATTTATTTTATTTGGGGGGGGGGAGGTAAATTTAATTCATACTTTTATTTCGTGCTTGTTTTTATTTTATTTTTATTTCATTTTGTTTTTAATTTTTTCTCCACTGAATATTTTTTTTTTGTTAAATTATTTTTTAATACATATTCAAATAATGCTTTTGTACCTTGAAAAGTTTTCGTGATTAAATAAACTAAAGAAAACCTTTTGCGCATGCGTTTTGAGGGAGCAATCATTAAATAAAAGCCTCGTTTACGGAGGGTCCACGTTCCCCGTGAACTACCAAATTTTCTAAATAAAATATTTGTTTTATTATTTGATAATACAAGAAGTGTTGTCTCTTTTTTGTTTGTTCGTTTGTTTTTTGTTTGTTTGTTTGTTTGTTTGTTTGTTTGTTTCGTAATCACACAAGAAATGTTAAAAACTAAAGTATTTTTTATATAAATATACGGTTTCGTTTTTCGTGTCTTCCGTACGGTTTCTTTACATAATCAACCGTAGCCACTTCCGGTAGCTTGATTTTTTTTTCCGAGCAGTGATCTTGGCATTACCTAAAAACATACAAATTTATTTTCTTTTGTAGGGGGGGACTCGTTTTAAAACTATATCTACCTCAGTATTTTTTTTAATTTTATATTTTTGAGCGATTATCGAGACTTGTAAGACGTAATCCTCTCATGTCGGACATTTTTTTTGTTCAAAAGTAACACTCGACATTACTTGCTTTTTGGGTTAGATTTTTTTGATAAATTTAATCTATAAAATAAGTTGAACCGCCAAAAACTTTCAAAGCTAGGTAGAAAACGAACACTTAGAAAAATCAATTTAATTTTTTGTAACAGTAAAAAGTAAGAAAAAAAAAAAAAAATTATGGGATGTGTATTCTCTTTTAAAAAACAATATCTCCTTCAAGAACGGTCATCGATATTTATTCAATAATGGACCAATTTTCCTGCCTAGCAAAAAGGGACGAGTTTTCTGGGTACGAGTTTTCCTAAATTCATGTAGAAGATGTCGATGCCATTTCATTTACTAGACGTAAAAATTGAATACCAGAGATGAAATACAGAGAATTTAAAATTACTTAACAAAAAATGAGCCATGTAGGTCTAAAAGTAACATTTATTTTATCTATATTTGAATTTTAACCCATTTTCCGTTTGTAGACTCCTCTAAAAAGAAAAACTTTTCCTCTTTGAAAGCATGGCGCGAATGGATGAAACTTTGGAGGTCACTCAAAATGCGCGGTCTATCAATTCGAATGTTTAACAATAGTCAAAAACAAGAAAATATAAACATAAATAAACAAATGAAATTTGACCAATGTTTTTTTTTTTATTCAAATGTTTAGAAAGAGAAGATGGGCCCAAATTCTACATTCTGGTTGCGATTCTTTTCTATGGCAGCTGTGTTAGCAAAGTTGGACCAACATTTAAGATAATAAACATTTTAATCATAAGTTTTGTGTAAATCGGAAATATAAAACCCTTTTCATTAATTCCTATGGACAGACATTAATAGTTTAGTAAAATTCATGGGAATTTATGAATTTTTTAATTCTGACTATGAAAATAGAATGAAAAAGAAGTTAATTTTCCTTTTAGTTTCCAATTAAAAAGCTAATGAATCGAAAATAAAGGAATATTGTACATCGAATGTTGGTTAGTTTGAATGTTTTGGAGTATAAAATGTTTTATAAGTTTAAAAAATGTTAATTTGCCACCTAAACAGATGGAAGAAGAAGAAGAAGAAGAAGAAGAAGAAGAAGAAGAAGAAGAAGAAGAAGAAGAAGAAGAAGAAGGAAGACATATTAACATGCACAGAGTTAGGAATAAATTAAGGAGGAAAAGAAAATGAGAATAAGTAAGAAGATAAGTATAGCAATGGACAATAAGCAAAAAAGAAGATAAGAAAGTTTAGGGAAAAGATATAAAAGTAACAGAAAATGGAGAAAGCTATATGTTAAAATCCCCAATGGACGAAGTAGTTTACATTGATTGACATGTTTATTGTTCGCAGGTGTTTGAAAAAAAAAGGGGAATTTAATCCAAATAACCAGAAACTTAATTGACGCCACCTTCTCTCCATTTGAGGCGCCGTTTGCTTTTTCTTTTCTCTGATATCTAAAGTTTGTGCTGGGATGAATGTATGTTTGACATCGCAACCACCTTATAAAGTTATATTATTATTATTATTATTATTATTATTATTATTATTATTATTATTATTATTATCCAACTATTCAGACATCATTTGTCAAGGCACTCGAGGATAAGAGTTTATGAGATTAAATAATTGTTAGCCGAAAGACAAAGAATGTGAGGATTTGGGATCATTAACGATTAATCGAAAGACGAAGCTCGATTATTACTTATGTGGAGGTTTATGAAAAATATTTATTAACATTGGATTTGAAGACGACTATGCTGTAATCAGTAGGGAAGTAGTCTTGCGGAAGACGAGAAGTCCTTACAAAGAAGATTCTTTCTATGAAAATTTCACTTGAAGCTACGCGCAGAGAGAAAAAAAAGGAAAGTTATATTCAACTGCGGTAAAAAAAAAATCGACGGGTTTATATATATATATATATATATATATATATATATATATATATATATATATATATATATATATATATATATATAAACTAGTTGAGTTATTTGTCCAATGACGGGTGCAATGAGTAAAAATGGCAACGGAAAAATGGCAACGGAAAAAATGGTAAAAATGAATAAATATGAAGAAACGGGAAAACGACACTTTGATAACGGATAATTAGGAATGTTCGAGACGGGTGGCGACTAGCTTCGTTCCCTCTATTTTTAAATAGGGCTATGCACCTCTACCCTGGGGTTGCATAGTCTCTTTTAAAAACAATATCTCCTTCAAGAACGGTAATAAAATGTGTTTTCAATCGATATTTATTCAATAAGGGACCAGTTTTCCTACCTAATAAAAAGGGAGATTTTTTTGGGGTACGAGTTTTCCGGGTACGGGTTTTTCGGAGACGAGTTTTCCCGGGACGAGTTTTCCGGGCACCTCTCAATATTTATATATATGACACCCTACACTGAAGATTTCCGAAAAGATGAAACACTAGTGTCTGTAGGGAGGGGTGCCCGGAAAACTAGATATATATATATACTAGCAAAAGTACCTGTCGTTGACTGGGTTCAAAAACAGCCTACAGAAAATGGACTCTGATTTATGAAAGTATGATAGGTTATTAAAAGGAAGGGTTGTAAAGAGATAGCTTCGAATGTGGGGTATCAAAGCCAAATCAAAATATGATGAAAGTAAAAATAAAATAGATAAACCCCATAATTTATTATACCATACCTGTTCACACTGAAACATTTATCACAATATTTTGTGTATCTATATAAAAAAAAACTTGTTAAACTTTGTGACATATTTCTATTCTATGGAGGTCGAATACCCCATAATTTTATTATACCATATTTCTTCAAACTGAAACATAATTATCAAAGTATACTTACGTAGTTAGATATGAAAAGTCTTTATTAAAGTTTGTGCCTATTTCCATTATATGGAGGCCGGGCGCAAACGCAGTCCACACAATTTTATTATACCATCCCTATTTAAGTTAAAACATACTTATCAAAGTATGTACATCTATATCAAAAACACTTGTAAACGTTTTTTTTTTTTTTTTTTTTTTTTTATTTCCATACTTTGTGGACCAGGCGCGAAATCCCACAATTTTAATGAACCACTGTTCTGCTAGATCAAACATACCCATTCCTGTGTCTTGATACATCTTCTATCATTATATGTAATCAGTTTTTTAAAATAGTCAACCATATAGGAGCCTATTCGTGACCACACACACACACACACACACACACACACACACACACACACACATTCAGGTTTATATTATAGATATACAAATACGCTGGTAGAACAAATTCGGTATGTACGTTCTTTTTGTCCACACCAAAATATTTAAACGCGTTGACCTTGGCGACATCAACTGACCACAGCTGAAAGGGTTACTCTCAGTGGATTTCATCGGTCAAAGAGCATGACGGCGAGAACATCACAGCAAATGATAAACCCGAATTTGAACTTGCAATTCAAAAAAGGTTAAAGTTAGGGGTGGGTAGGTTATTTGTATCCTTTTAAAATTGAAAGCCCGGATTTAGGATTTTGTGTAAAACGATATATATTAGGCGAATTTAGGAAAACTCGTCCCGGGAAAACTCGTCTCGGGAAAACTCGTCTCGGGAAAACTCGTCTCGGGAAAACTCGTCTCGGGAAAACTCGTCTCGGGAAAACTCGTCCCGGGAAAACTCGTCCCGGGAAAACTCGTCTCGGGAAAACTCGTCTCGGGAAAACTCGTCTCGGGAAAACTCGTCCCGGGAAAACTCGTCCCGGGAAAACTCGTCTCGGGAAAACTCGTCTCGGGAAAACTCGTCTCCGGAAAACTCGTCCCGGGAAAACTCGTCCCGGGAAAACTCGTCTCGGGAAAACTCGTCTCGGGAAAACTCGTCTCGGGAAAACTCGTCCCGGGAAAACTCGTCCCGGGAAAACTCGTCTCGGGAAAACTCGTCTCGGGAAAACTCGTCTCCGGAAAACTCGTCCCCTTTCGCTAGATAGGAAAACTGGTCCCGAGTTTTCCCGGGACGAGTTTTCCCGGCACCATATTAAGCATTTGTTGGCGCCAACGGATACCAGGTTTCAAAAGCAATGAAAAGCTCAGCGCTTTTAAGTTTGATACTTTGTTTATTGTCGGAAAAGGGACCCAACTAAAAAATTAACAAGCTGATGAAGTGGGAATAGAAGTATGCTTCACCAGTGTTTGCATGAATAATCATATTAAAAGAAAACAAAACATCTCAATCATACCAGGGGTCTAACCTTGGACCTCTATTCTTCCTGATATTCATAAATGACCTCCCCAACAAAATTGCCTCTAAGATGGATATATATGCTGATGACACTACACTCTATGGCAGGCACGACAGGAAGACGAATGAACACATTTCTAAAGAAATGGCAGAAACAATAGAGGAAGACCTCCAATCTGTGGTGGAATGGGGACAAAAATGGTTGGTCACGTTTAATGCCACCAAGACTAAACTAGTTTCATTCAATAATTACAAGAAACCCTCTTTACCACCTATAGCAATGGCCAACGACTCTTTATCTGAGAGTACATCTTTCAAACTCCTTGGCCTAACGTTCACAGGAAACATGAGTTAGAACAATTACATTGAAGGCATTGCCAGGGCCGCTGCAAGAAAGGTGGGCTCTCTCTACCGTTCTAGACAACTACTAACACCGGAAAGTATCCTGTACCTCTATAAGGCCACCTATTCGCCCATGTATGGAGTACTGTTGTCACATTTGCGTTGGTGCATCTGCTGCTAGTCTCTCGCTCCTTGACAAGGTTCAAAAGAGAGTCGCAAAGCTGATAGGCCCTGAACTGGCAACTAAGCTTCAGCGTCTGTCCCATCGACGAAATGTTGCATCCCTCTGCCTGTTCTACAAGTATTTTAGTGGTGAATGCTCTGACGAACTGCAATCACTTGTGCCCCCACGACGTAAGCACCCTCGACAAACCCGACAGGCTGTTAAATCCCACCCCCACACTGTAGAGATCCCTAGATGTAAAAGATCTTTCTACTCCAGTAGCTTCTTCCCCAGAACCCCTAGACTTTGGGTATTCCATTCCAGGTCCCTGCTTCGCCAACAGTACTGACGTGCAGAAGTTCAAGTGTAACGTGAACCGACATCTTGCTGTCCAAATCCCTACATAGTACCCCAGTAGTTGTTGCCCCTCACAGTAGCCCCCCCCCTACACCAAAGTGGCAATTTGCCTTGTTTGAGGTGAAAATGTAATAAAAAATAAAATAAAAAAATCATGAGCAAACAGTTAATAAAACGTTAAAAACACCTTGAAAAAGAGTTAAAAACATACTTAATCTGAAAAGGAAACACTTAATGAGGTGATAGTCCTTAATCCGCGGAGTTTCGAAGAAATACTTTCCTTCTCATCAGAGGGTAGGAATTAGCAAAATGCGGTATTTGATGAAACTGCAAGTAAGTCAAAGATTACAAAAAGTGAAGCAGAGGAAATATGGTGAAGAAAAAGGTGATATATATATATATATATATATATATATATATATATATATATATATATAGAGAGAGAGAGAGAGAGAGAGAGAGAGAGAGAGATATATATATAGATATATATATATATATAGATATATATATATAGATATATATATATATATAGATATATATATATATAGATATATATATATATATATATATATATATATATATATATATATATATATATATATAAAATATATATGGCGATTAAGCTACACTGAATATTCCGCGTTTCATCCACTCTAGGACTCTTCAGGCTTATGCGCATAAGCCAGGGTTTATTTCTATGGAAAAAGTATCCTCATGCCAGGTTGTTCCTGTACAGAGAGATCTTAGACACTCGAGGACACTGTCTAGTAGGCATGCGGCATATTGTCATTGAGACAAGTGTTATTAAAGTGTTATTAAAAGACATGGAATTTTTGTTTCACTATTTTCTTTTTTACTTTCTCCAATATCTGATTATTTTTTTTTCTTCATTTTTTTTTTTTTTTCAAAATTGTTTAGATTGGATCCATAAGAAAGAGCTTAGAAGTTAAAAAATAAGAAAGAATCATTAGACGAGAGAAAGAAATGGAGGAAGAAAAAATTTAGGAAAAGAAAGAAAAAAAGAAAAGCTAGAAGCACAGTGAGAAAACAACGTCCAGACTGTCGTAAATGGATGGTAACATTCAACATTACTAAGACTAAGCTTGAGGCCATTGCAAAGGCTGCTGCAAAGAAGATGGGTTTCCTCTATCGTGCTAGAAGACTACTCAAACCTGAGAGCATCCTGTACCTTTGCAAATCCACAATTCGCTCATGAATGAAATATTGTTGATGGAACTACCGCTAGTCTCTCCTCCTCCCAAAGAAGAACTCCAATCTAATACGCCCCACTTTGTCAACAAAGCTCCAGCCCCTGTCCCATCGCGACAATGTTGCATCTCTGTGCCTGTTTTACAAGTATTTTAATCGAATGTGCTCGAATGAAGTCATTGCACCTGTGCATCCCCCCCTCTCGACGTACATATCCCCGACAAACCCACTTAGCAACAAAATCACACCCTTCACTCTAGAGGTCCCTAAATGCCAAAAAGCCTTCTACTGTAATAGTTTCTTCCTTCGGACAGCTAGACTTTGGAATTCCCTTCCTGCTACCTGCTTCCCTTACTGTACTGATATGCAGAAGTTTAAATCAACCTTTTGCTAATCTCTCTTAAACAGGATCCCAAATAGTAAATCTTTTCGTCCAAATGGCGATGCGCCTTGTTTGGGGTGAACGTGATTAGATAAATAAATTAATTCATTTATTAAATTTAAATATTAAACTATTAATAGTAATGCTGCTGCTGCTGCTACTACTACTACTACTACTACTAATAATAATAATAATAATAATAATAATAATAATAATAATAATAATAATAATAGATATTGGGAACAAAAATTGAAATAGAAAAGAAAAAAAGAAAGAAGATAAGAAAATCGAAACACTGGAAAAAAGAAAAAGAAATATTTTATTTTTATTGTTTTTTTTTGTTTTTGTTTTTGTTACCTCGCGTTAACCCTTTCTAATATCGTGTAAGCGATTCATTATTTTATTTGAAAAAAACGACCGTTTCATTTCTCGATGCAGTGATTGGTTGATTCGTTATAATAATAAGGAAGTCGTTAACAAAAGACGAATTTGAAATTTTGTGTCAGTTTATGATTTAGAAATCTGTGTGTGTATGTGTGTGTGTGTGTGTGTGTGTGTGTGTGTGTGTGTGTGCGTGCGTGCGATGGCTAGGGTTTTGACAGGGTGTTAATATTTACGGCTGAATGAAGATGAAAAATCTGACCATTGGCGCCAAACGACGGTGCTTTTTAGAAGCTCAAACGGACATTTAGGGTCATCCTAACCATACAGTGACCCCGTGCCCTCTCTCTTTTTTTCCCCTTTCTATCTCTCCATTCCGCTTTATTGTGTGATATTATTTTTGAATATTTCAAGTATGCCTATGAAAAAATAAAATAAATAAATAAATGTTCGCAGTAATAGTAGTAGTAGTAGTAGTAGTAGTAGTAGTAGTAGTAGTTACACAAGCATACTTTCTGCAAGTAAGCTACACAGAAACGTTAGTGTGTGGTTTTGTATTGTTAAAACGCCGAGTTTTTGTTTTTTTTTGTTTTTTTTTTTTACATGGTAGTTACCACTTATCAAGGCTTGGAAGCCACTCGAGGATAAGGGTTATTGCCTGTACAATGGGATAGTATCGTAGTAATCGTTAGTATTGGAGATTTGATAAAGTGTCTTACTTAAGGGGCGGTTCATCAGGAATTTGTTTATCTTGGACTTGAAGGCATCCAAGTTGTAGTCAGGTGGAAAACAGGCAAACGGAGCAGAGTTCCACAGGCGAGCACTTCTAAGAAAGAAGCTTTGTTTATGGAATCTACGTTTTGATTTAGGCACAGATAATGAGTGGGGGAAATTATTGACAGTGGATTCAGCTAGACGGGTGTTTATCGTGAAAGATTGGTGAGGGGGCACCAGAGATTGGAGTTCAGACGAGCACATGCCATGGAAATAACGATAAAACAAAGACAGGCTCGAAACGTTTCTTCTGTGATAGAGAGGTTGCAGGGAAGAGAAAAGGGCATCCCCCACTAAGCCACGGAGTCTATTTTGTACTTTGTCAAGGCACTATAGGCTGTTTTTAACAGCTCCTACCCACATGTGGCAGCAGTCCTCCTCCATCAGTTTTTGTAGAATGTTGTATATTATTGTATTATTGGTGTGGTTATGTAAAAAGGGTTCCCGAAAAACTGGTGCTCGGAAAACTGAATTTAGGAAAACTCGTCCCCGGAAAACTCGTACCCGAAAAAAACCCGTACCCAGAAAATTCGTACTCGGAAAACTCGCCCCTTTTTGCTAGGTAGAAAAACTGGTCCATTATTGAATAAATATTGATTAAAAATATATTTTATGGTCGTTTTTGAAGAAGATATCGTCTTTAAAAGAGAGTACGCATCCATAATATTTTTAAAAAATATGTTTACTTTTTTACTGTTGTTTTAAAAAAAATTAAATTGATTTTTTTAAGTGTTCGTTTTCTACCTAGCATTGAAAGTTTTTGGTGGTCCAACTTATTTTAAAGAGTTCATTTAGTTAAAAAAGAAAAATCAAGTAATGTCAACTGCTACTTTTGAACAAAAAAAGTATCTCACGTGAGATAATTACGTCTTAGAAGTCTCGATAATCGCTCAAAATTAGAAAATTAAAGAAAATACTGAGGTAGATATAGTTTTAAAACGGGCCCCCTTCCCTCCAAAAGAAAATAAATTTGTCTATTTTTAGAACATACCCATGATCACTGCTCGGAAAAAAATCAAACCACCGGAAGTGGATACGATTGATTATGTAACGAAACAGAACGGAAGACACGAAAAACGAAACCATATATTCATTTTAAAAAAATACTTTAGTTTTTAACATTTCTTGTGTGATTACAAAACAAGCAAAAAAAAAAAGAAAGAAAACACTTTTTGTATTATCAAATAGCAAATGTGAAAAAAGGAGCGCATGATTCCGTGACGTCAGACTTCTGTTAACTATACGAACGATGGGAAAGCAGAATCGACTTAATGATTTTTTAAACCTTAGTTTATCTTCTTCAAACTGCAGTTAATAATTAATCTTTGTTATAATTTGGTTAGGTTTTAAGATTTACACAGTTTAATAATTAATAATGTATTAATTTGATTTAATGATTGATAATATTATAAACATTTGTATATTAAATATGAAATATGGTTTTACTGAATGTGCATTTCGTTAACTATTGGCTTCCATACTTTTGTTCGGTAAAAAGACACAAACAAATATAAGAACTGTCTGTAAAATGTTTAATATTTGTGCAATAACATTTTTAAATCGGTTTTAATTTGACGATAAAATAGCTGACAAAGTCATGTTTATATTAAATCTTAATATTTTTAACGGGATTTTTTGAAATAATGGAATTTTAATCGTTTTAAGCTTTTAAAAATGAATTAATTTTTACGAAGTTTCTTTTTCTTTGCAATTCAACTTATTATAGTATATATTAATTGAAAAAAAAACGCTATTTAAAAAAAAACATAATAATATTAAATTTATATCAATATTTTAATTGCAACTTCAAGGTAAGTTTTTGTTCAGTATGTGCATTTAATTTTTAAAAAATATTTTTTTTTTTTTACTTATGTTATGTTTTATAATAAATAGAAATTTCGATAGATTTAAATATATTTTGTTCAAATTTCGAAAAAATAAATGGGGGGGGCATGCACTAAAAAAAAATGTTTCCATTTGTGTATTTTACGGAAGCTGCATTTTATATGTAATTTCATTCTAAAATAGATAAGTATCGAAAATTTCACGAAAATCTGACCATTAGTTGATTTTTGCTAGATTTATTAAACACGGGTGTGTGTTTCACGTTCGAGATGCTTACTACATGGGAACGTTATTTTAAAGCGCCAATTATGTAAACATGATTTTCGTCTCGTAATTTCATTATTTTCGTACGATGAAAAATTTTTTTTAAAATTATTACTAGTTTATCTTGCCCTTCTTTTAAATGGTTCAAAAGTTATACTGATAGTATTAACTTATAGTTACATATAGGGTGGGTAATTCTGTTGGGAATATTGGAGGGGCACCGTTCTTGAAGAAGATATTGTCTTTAAAAGAGAATACGCATCCCATAATATTTTTTAAAATTATTTTTAACTCTTGCTTTAAAAAAATAAACTTGATCACGGAGTCAAGACACGAAAAACGAAACCGTATATTTATTTAAAAAATAATTTAGTTTTAACACTTTTTGTGTTATTATGAAACAACAAAACAAAAGTTAAGTATTTTGCGCTGAAATAATAACGTTATTATTTCGAAAGCCATTCTTAACACGGGGAGGGGAGGATATCATTTAAATGTCATTTCGGGGGCACTTCTGCAGCATGCAGACGGCGTCTATTGTTAGAGAGCGATAACTCCAATTTGTTACACCACTGCATTTATATTTGCCCTCTATCAGCCCCATAACAGCGGAGTTACTATCTTTAAGAGCATATCTGAGAAAATAGACTACATACTGTCTGCGCATACCTCGGCTAACATCCACAGCTGTGGTGACTTCAATGTCCATAACGTGAAATGGCTGACCCACTCAAATAAGACGGACGATGAGGTGAGGTTCTGTCATGATTTTGCCATTGCTTATGACCTCACTCAGATTGTTCGCGAGCCCACCCGTGTGCCCGATACTGTAGGTCAATATGCAAGCCTCCTAGACCTTTTTCTCTCAACTTCCCCTGAGCTATGTTCATGTTCCGTTCTTTCTCCTCTAGGATCCTCCGACCACTCTGTCATATCAGTTAAGATAAAAATGATATGTAATAAGTCCCCAGACGTACCCCTCCACCGTACTGTATACAGATACTCTATGGCTGACTGGGATAGCTTCCGTACATTCATATCTGATTTACCTCTGCATTCCATGTTTAAAAGGATGTGTCCTCTATAGTATCAGACCTGACCGAATGGTTAATTGTAGGCATAGACCGATTCATACCATCTAAAAAAATTCCAACAAAAACCTAACAGCCAGCCAGTTCTCCCCAGAATGTGCTGCTGCCATCGCACACAGAAATCACTTTTTCCATAGCTACCAACGTAATAGATGCACTGAGACTAAAGCTGCTTTCAGGACTGCCAGCAATCACTGTAAAAGAGTAATAAAAAATGCAAGAGAGCTATATACCCAGTCTGTTAAATCCAAGGTAGCTGATCAGCGGCTTGGTTCCCACCAGTTTTGGCAAATAACAAATAGGATCCTGAACAGAAGTGTGCATTCTATCCCAACCATTATCAATGGACCAGAGATCATCTTGTCAGCTTCAGACAAAGCCAAACTATTTGCCAAGAACCATGCGACGAAGGCCATCAACTCCCCATATTTCCTCCTATAACACAGAACACGCTAGGTAACATACAAATATCTGTGCATGAGGTCGCCAAGCTAATTAAGGACCTTGATTCCAGTAAAGCAACTGGCCCTGACGGCATCCCAATTATAGTGTTAAAAAAGCTCCAACCAGAACTTGCCTCCATACTTACGAAACTGTTTAAGCGTTGCCTTAAGGAGAAGTGCTTTCCGACTCCCTGGAAAACCTCATCAGTATGCCCTGTACTTAAGAACTCAGGTGATAAGTCATCTCCCTCTCGGTACAGACCAATAAGTTTCCTGTGTGTCATGAGTAAGTTTCTGGAATCCATATTAAATAGAGAAATAGTCAACCACCTCAGCAGAAATAACCTTCTTAGTGACACGCAATATGGTTTCCGTTCTGCAAGATCTATCGTAGATGTGCCAACGGTTATATCTCATAGGATTAGTGAATCTCTTGACAAAGGCTTCATTTCTAGGGCAATTGCTCATGACATATCAAAGGCCTTCAACAAGGTAGGGATTAAAGGCCTACTTCCCAAAATTTCCAGCTACGGTATAACTGGAAATGTTCTCTCTATCATTAAATCATTTCTCTCTGATAGGCTCATAAGAGTAGTGGTTGATGGACAAAGATCAGAGGCCTGCAGTATTAATGCTGGAGTCCCTCAAGGGTCCATCCTGGGCCCAACTCTCTTCTTGATCTACATCAATGATCTCCCTAAACACATACTTAAACCATTCGTAGACATCTATGCTGATGACACGACCATCTACGGCAACACATCAAAGGCTGTAAATGACAAAGCTCTCTCTGATTCTCTCTCCTCTGATCTCGAGCGCATGGTTCAGAGGGGGAAGACGTGGCTGGTTACCTTTAATGCATCTAAAACCAAACTCCTATCTTTACATCATCAACGCTCTGATCCCCATCTGTCATCAATTGAAATGGATGGCTCTCGTCTAGGAGAAGCCCCGTGTTTTGACAAGCTTCTGGGCTTGATCTTCACTCCTGATCTGAAATGGAACACGTACATCAAGTCTGTTGCCAAGATCGCTGGAAAGATGGTAGGATCCTTCTACTACTCCAGAAGATATCTCACTACTGATGCAATTCTCTATCTATATAAAAGCCAAGTACATCCAAGGATGGAATACTGCCGCCATATCTGGACAGGAGCTTCTAAAAACAGCCTATCCTGCCTTGACCGAGTACAAAATAGACTTTGTGGCTTAGTGGGGGATGCCCTTTTCTCTTCCCTGCAACCTCTCTCCCACAGAAGAGACGTTGCAAGCCTATCTTTGTTTTATCGTTATTTCCATGGCAGGTCTCGTCTGAACTCCAATATCTGGTCCCCTCCTCGCCTTTTACGAAAAACACCCGTCTAGCTGAATCCACTGTCAAAAACTTTCCCCACTCTTTATCTATGCCTGACTACAACCTGGATGTCTTCAAGTCCAACGTAAACAAATTCCTGATGGACCGCCCCTTAAGTAGACACTTTATCAAATCTCCACACTAACGTACTGTACTTACAATAACCCTTATCCCTGAATGGCTTCCGAGCCTTGATAAGTGGTGACCACCTTGTAAAAAAAAAAGTAACTACCTCACACTCTGTAATCCGACCATAACAACTAGCGCTAGAGTAGCCTCCAGGTGGGGCGAGCCAGGCAAATAGTCACTAAACTCCTGGCCGCGGAGTCTGGACAGCTGAGAGAAGGGATGGTATTTATTTGCTCCCCCACCGAGCAAATTAGGCACAAGGCCGATTTTTAATGTGAGGAGTGAAGGGAGGGGGAAGGGAAAAAGGGGACCAGCTCCCGAGAGGTGGGAAATGGGAGCTGGTTAAAGGTCAAGCATGTGGGGTTGCCCCCACATCTGGTCTTTGCTAGTCATAGCTAGTCCTAGCTTGCAGCATCTGTCGGAACAGATGGTATTTATTTGCTCCCCCACTGAGCAAATTAGGCACAAGGCCGTTTTTAATGTGAGGTAAAAACCAGCTCCCCTAAAAGTAGGCAAAAAGGGGGCACTCTGGTTACCAAAAATAATAATTGTCCCAGTATAGAGGGTTTCCCCTCCATTGACTGGTACAAATTATCTTAAGTGCAGCATCTGCCGGAACAGATGGTATTTATTTGCTCCCCCACCGAGCAAATTAGGCACAAGGCCGATTTTTAATGTGAGGAGTGAAGGGAGGGGGAAGGGGAAATGGGGACCAGCTCCCGAGAGGTGGGAAATGGGAGCTGGTTAAAGGTCAGACATGTGGGGTTGCCCCCACATCTGGTCTTTGCTAGTCATAGCTAGTCATAGCTTGCAGTATCTGCCGGAACAGATGGTGTTTATTTGCTCCCCCACTGAGCAAATTAAGCACAAGGCCGTTTTTAATGTGAGGTAAAAACCAGCTCCCCTAAAAGTAGGCAAAAAGGGGGCACTCTGGTTACCAAAAATAATAATTGTCCCAGTATAGAGGGTTTCCCCTCCATTGACTGGTACAAACTATCTTAAGTGCAGCATCTGCCGGAACAGATGGTGTTTATTTGCTCCCCCACCGAGCAAATTAGGCACAAGGCCGATTTTTAATGTGAGGAGTGAAGGGAGGGGGAAGGGAAAAAGGGGACCAGCTCCCGAGAGGTGGGAAATGGGAGCTGGTTAATGGTCAGGCATGTGGGGTTGCCCCCACATCTGGTCTTTGCTAGTCATAGCTAGTCATAGCTTGCAGTATCTGTCGGAACAGATACTACACTTTGATCTTGTCGCCCGGGCAGCAAAGGGCGGGGCAGATCTCTCGAGCCGATACGACCTTTCTGAATGTACCTATTTACTATACCTCCCCACGGGACAGAGTTAGACACCAGGGTCGTTTTTTACCTTTCTGAATGTAATTACCCGATCTCGCTCTGATGCTCCAACGTAGCCTAACTACCATCGTGCTGTATTCATCAGAAGGTATTGTTACAACACGTGCCGGTCTTAGAAAGAAAACAAATGAATTTCATTAATTCTCCGTCGAATCGAATACAACCAAAAGAATTCCACGTGTAAATTTATTGTGTTTATGTTCGACTCAGCTCTGAATAATAGTTTCTGCTATTTATTTTTATGGAGAAAGTGTTGAACTTCACCTCAGTGACTCGAGAAAACCGTTATTTGCCGCCAGGCGGTGTATATGAGATTGTTCACAAATGAAAAAAATGGCCGGCGTAGCAAAATATAAACCACGATGTAAGCGTACTACCGGCGCTCGCAGTGTCAGATGTCGCCATTCAAAATAAGTGATAAAAATCTGAATAATTAGACTCACTATATTTCGAAACTTATAACTACTTGAAAAATGTAATTTAAACCCTATTTTTTTTGTTTTCAATAATAGGAGCAAAGACCAGATTTAAAAATAATAAAAGGTTTAATAGAAAAATATGCAATATTTTTTTAATCGGTTTTCTTTAAAAAAAAAGATATAAAGAAAATCAACGAATTTTAACTTACTCCAATCATAATATATATATATATATATATATATATATATATATATATATATATATATATATATATATATATATATATATATATATATATTTTATTATTACATTTTCACCCCAAACAAGGCAAATTGCCACTTTGGTGTAGGGGGCTACTGTCAGGGGCAACAACTACTGGGGTACTATGAAGGGATTTGGGCAGCAAGGTGTCGGTTCACGTTACACTTGAACTTCTGCACGTCAGTACTGTTGGGGAAGCAGAAATCACTTACCTATAAAAAATACTAATAAATGGGTGCTTCCAATCTCCATTCATAAGAATTTGTCCATATTTATATTTTATATTCCATTCTTTAAGCAACCACTCGAAAAGACCGTGATTTTCAAATCTAATAACATGTGGTCACAGAGCGAAGTTGCCTTCCTTTCTTCCAGTTAAGAAATACGGAGGCTGAAAAGCGCCATAATTAATTATTTCAAAAACGTAAAAACAACACATTAGACCAAATATATTTCCCGGTAGTAACTATATAAAGAAACAAACATTTGAAGTGCTGATATCTGTCTTATCTCCTTTTTAAATTTCTGACATGTGTTTGCTGTCAACAATCAAATTAGTCATATGGGTCACCATAATTGAAAAATGATCATAAAATTTTACTTTAAAAAAAATAACGCTGACAAATTTTCCATTTTTTTTTTATTCTCTTAAAGAATTATATGAGTTTTTAATTTAAAATATTTTCTTTCTTCTTTATGCTAAAAAAAAAAAAAATACAACAGTTAATGAAATAAAAAAAAATTAATGTACCTATTTACTATGCCTCCCCACGGGACAGAGTTAGACACCAGGGTCGTTTTTTTAACGTGGAGAAAAGGTACAAAAATAAAAATTGTCTCAGTCGTGAAGGATT
>NC_136483.1:199797240-199834740 GCF_053919585.1 Euprymna scolopes
ATGGAACTTTCAATAGTTTCATTTTGTATATAAAAAAGATTATAGAGAAAATCGAAAAAAGAAAAGAAAAAAGAATCATAAAGCAAAGTATATTTTTTTTAACATAGGCATCACCACTTATCAAGACCCAGAGACTACTCGAGGATAAGGGTTAAGAGTGTACAGTAGTCAATTGAACAATATAGTAATCGTTATTAATAGAAATTAGATAAATTTGTTAACTTAAGTGGAACGGCTCATCAAGAACTTGTTTACGTTAGACTTGAAGATAACCAGATTGTAGTCAGCTGGAAAACAGGAGAACGGAAAACAATTCCATAGGCGTGCAGTTCTCTAAGAAAGAAGCTTTTTTCATGGAATCTATGTTTAGATTTAGGCACAGATAAAGAGTGGGGGAAATTATTGATATTGTTTTCAACTAGACGAGTGTTTCTTGTGAAAGTTTGGCGAGGGGGGGGGGACCATAGATTGAAGCTCAGTCGAGCCCGTTGTATTTACTGAAAAAATGCTGCTTAAGAATATCAATATATCCATATATATATATATATATATATATATATATATATATATATATATATATATATGCGCGCGCGCACACACACACACACACACACACACACACACACGGCGGGTGTCTATTTAAATAGACATTCCGACGAGTTATTTTCGGGCGTCGCTTCCATGGTGGAGTGGGAGAACTGCCGACTGTCAACACGACGGTTCTAGGTTCTTGGGAGAGATGCTAGTCTAGCGGCATTGATGAGTTGTGATACAACGAAACAGGACTGTATGTCGATGACTATAAATATATTTTAAGCCCCCCTCTTTGGATAGAGCACTGTCGTAAATAATCTCACCCGCTACTTAATTGGCTGAAAAATGCGAAGCTCGTTGTTTGTTTGTTTACAAACAGACGATTTGAGCACTATAAAAGTGGTGGCGGGTGTCTATTTAAATAGATATTCCGACGAGTTATTTACTGGCGTCGCCTCCATAGTCGAGTGGGAGAACTGCCGACTGTTAACACGACGGTTCTAGGTTCAATCCTTGGCTTGGGAGAGATGCTAGTCTAGCGGCACTGATGAGTTGTGATACAACGAAATAGGACTGTATGTCGATGACTACCAATATATGTATATTCTTATCAATTTGTTGATTTTATGTGTATTGATATTCATGTTAAAACCCGTGGAATTACATTCCGCCGCAAAATTCTTTTAAACATTTATTTTACTTAATTCCCTATTAGTTTTTTTTTTAGTTTTTTTTTTTATGAAATGATCATCTTTAGTTAACTATTATGTGTAATTATATTCATGCAGATATTCTACATGATTTATACTTGCATAATATTTGAGTTAAAAGATATAATAAATACAAACGTATTTCTATATATATATTTATGTATGCATATATAAATATTTGTTTAAAAAATTGCCTAACAAACTCCTCTGTAATTTTTTTGGTATACAGACATGAAACTAAATATATTCGAACCCATGCGAAAGTTTATATTTGAGTTTTAGCCGAGGAAAATCGGTCCAAAAGTGTGGAAATTAAAAAAAAGAGAGGATTTTGCCAGGTAAAAGTCGAATGACAGCATTACGAATATGCATGCGTAACGTAATAGCTATTGGTTGATTTCTGGCCTTGCAGCAAACATGTCTTACTAGCTCGGGTATTAACGTCAAAGGAAGAAGTAAATCGTAAACTAAACGTTTTGGTTTTGATCCTCGGTGGTGGCGCACGAGACATTATTTATTTTTTTCAACTTTTTAAATCATTACTATACATTGGATCCAATATAATATAATAATAAATTCGAAATCTGCTCTAATCAAAATATATTTAAGCGTATTCTACGACCGGGCAATGCCGGGCGGCCTGCTAGTATATATATATATATATATATATATATATATATATATATATATATATATATATATATATATATATATATATATATATACGATTTTCAGAATGTGAGAGATTATATATAATAAATTCCACAGCCAAACAACGTCGCAGTTCGTTGACTATCATGGTTTTTGTGGGCTGCGACGATGTTTGGCTGTGGATGGAATTTATTATATATATATATATATATATATATATATATATATATATATATATATAAACACACATCATGAATTCTCCCGTCGATATGACGTATGACGTTCCGACAACCCACATTTTAAATGCATTCATGTTTTTGCCTCTGATGACTTTTTAGTCCAGCAAAAGATCTGCAAACAAGGTCGATTATAAAACATGAGTTTGGATTGCAGCTGCTGATAACGGTGCTTCTGCCAATCGTTTTGCTTTTTTTTATTATTTTCTCTCAACTTTGGCTATCATAGAATTTTTCGGATTCTTTCAAAACACCGAGACCTCCATTCCTTACGAACACTCGGTTCTTTTTCAAGACTCCGATATGGTATGTTTACTGCAGACAGGTTACTTTTCAACTTGTCCTTGTGCCTAAGCCAAGGCCACCCAACATTTCTTTTCCCATCTGCCAACTGACTGTACATCATAATTTTTGGTATTCTGTTATCAGGCATCCTCAAGACATGACCAGTTCACCGCAATTGTGACTGAATGAGGAATGGTTTGATGCCAGATATTTTGCTCAGAACCGTCAAAAAGGATAGAGAGAATAACACCACAATGAACAAGAATGTTTGTGTTCAGTCGGATACTCCTTTCATCCAACAAGCGGTGACGAAGGCTTCCAAAGGCACAGGTAACTTTAGCAATCCTGAGAACAATTTCATCTGATTAACTTTGCTGCCGAAGTATGAAAACGATTAACATAATTTATATCAAGATCATCCACTGTTAGTTTACGCTCGGGAAATCTATACTCAGGCGAATTTAGCCTTACACCTTTAACTTGCTATGGAGTAGGGGAAGGCTGATGTACTACCTCCGTCTTTTTTATGCTTATTGTCAGTCCAAAGGCCCTAGATGCAACTGAAAAGTGATCGAGAAGAGCATGTGCTTCCTCAAATGATGTTGGCACCAAAGCAGCATCGTCAGCAAAAAGTAAATCGCAAATAACTTCGGTTCGGAGAATAGCTTTTGCTTTGAACCGCTGATGGTTAAACAATCCACTAGATGATCGAAATTGAAACTTGATACACCAGTGTCGATGTCACTAAATGCATGTTTCAGCATAAGTGAGAAGAAAGCGCAAAGTGAACTGGTGCCATTACACACCACTGTTTTGTCCCTAAAGGCTTCGGACATCATGGCAACAGAGACACCATTAGCCTTCATCCCCTCATGAAAAGAAATAATCAAGGTTAGCATGGTCTCAGGGATACCAAGTTTTCACAAGACCTGCCAAAGAGCGTCATGATTCACAGTATCAAAGGCTTTCGTCAGGCCAAAAAACACAATATACAATTTGTGATTTCTTTTCTGGAACTTTTCTACCACTTGACGGAGTGAAAATATCATGTCAATGGTGCCGCGACCCGAAAACCACACTGGGGCTCAGGATACAGCGACGAGATGCTTAATGATTCTGTTTAGAATAAGTCTAGCCAGAATCTTTCAAGCAATCGAAAGCAGAGATATCCAACGATGGTTATCACAAACATTCTTGATTCCATTATTCTTGTAGAGGTGTTTTATGCAGAGGTCTTTGTAGTCCTGTGGAACCTGACCTGCTTTCCATATCTTCGCAAAAACAGCATCAAGTTTTTTCGCCAAAGTGTTTTCACCATGTTTATACACCTTTGGAGGAATTGCGTCATTTGTTGATGGTTATTTACCAGCTGCAATTTGTTTGATGGATACACGCACTTCTTCATAAGTAGGTTCAAATGACAATTCCAGTATTTCTGCACTCTGTGGAAAAGAGGATATGACACCATTGTCAATGACAGAAGACGTGTTTAAGATTTTTTCAAAGTGCTTCTTCCAACGGTTGAGAATATCTGTTTTGTCAGAAATGCTTCTCCATTAGCAGTGCTTTAGGGACACACACCACTCTTCTGAGGACCAAATACTTCTTCAAACCATCGTAGAAAGCCTTTAAGTTTTTTTCTGTCAGCGGCTTCTCAAAGCTCAATAGTTTTAGTGCACCACCAGTGTTCTTTCATTGCTCTATAGGCTCGTTGAACCTCACCTTCACACTTTTTATAAGCTGTGTGTTTCGTTGTAGAGTTTTTGTCGTCTATCAAGTTTTGTATATATATATATATATATATATATATATATATATATATATATATATATACTTTGTGTAAGAATCGGGGGGCGGGTTATGTAGGAATCCTGTCATTTATTTCTTTCTCGCCATGATAAATGTTACACAAGGGTCGGAAAGTGGGATCGAAAAGTCAGCGATCCAGAAGAGAAGTATTCTGAGCTTGTAAAAAATTCGTATGCAGCCCCGTTGACATTCCCCTTCAGATGCGCCTCAGGTGATTAGCAATAAACTCTCAAAAGGTAGACCTCCTAGAACTGCACGGAACCAGCATTACACCGCAATCAACGAGGAACAAGTCTTTACAAGAATGGTCTAATATGGCTCGTGCGATCCTGTACGTGGCGCTACCGATTCCAGCTATTATGGATCGCATAAAGATTTCGACGCGCATATGGCAGTGGTGCCCCCACCCACTGTATTTTAAAAAAAAAAATTCAGTGGATTATTATAGAATTGGAGACTAGCCTGTCAGATTATATATATATATATATATATATATATATATATATATATATATATATATATATATATATATATATATATATATATATATATATAAAGCCAATAGTTAAATATTTGTAGGGAGTGATCTGTTTCTAATGCAACCTTCTAGTAAACTGATCACCTATTTTAGAACTACTCGACGTTTTTCGGCCAAATTTCCTAAATGTAGCCTTTTTTTAAGCAATCTTTTTTTTTTTTTTAATTTCGCTTTCTCCGATTATTTTATATACATATCTTTAAATTTTTTCCGATTAACGTCTTGTCTCTTGCTCAAAAATCTTCTTGTACTCCAATGTACTTAACAAAATTCTGCCGTGTTGAACACGTGGTACTTTGTCTTTGTCCGGCCATGCTTAGGACACGTCTTTTCCACTCGGTCTCAGGTCACGTGTGTAACATGTCTATTTCTGTCCTTCTCGGGCCACGTTTTTCATTTTTTTATAATCTTTTTGCTTTCTTCCTCGCTGTGCCCTCACCTCGCACACGGTTCAGTTAGCTTGCGTACAGCTGCTGTTGTCATACGCGCGTCCGCACTCCGTAAAAATCACGCCTATAAAATGATGTTGGCGGTTAGGGTTAGAGAATGTACACAGGTTGTGGATTTTAATCGAAAACTGAAATCTTCAATTTCTATATCTAAGTGTTATTTGGTGTTCTACATTAATATATTGAGATTGTTTTCCGGTCTGAATATGTGGTTGAATCTTTTAATTTGGATTTCTTGATATTTGTAATCGAATTGTGTATCATTTGAATCTGTCATAAATTTGTAACTAATGTTCTGCCATTACGGATATGAACTTTGGTGTTTTAAAAGATTCGCTCAAAATGATAAATATTTTTTTTAATGTAATCCTGGAAAAATGGTGTAAGTATTTCAAATTCACTTATAGTTATAATTTTTCGCAAAACATTTTTTTTTTATACAGTGATCACCACTTATCAAGGCCCGGAAGCCACTTAGGGATAAGGGTTATTGCAAGTACATTACGTTAGTGTGGAGATTTGATGAAGTGTTTACTTAAGGGGGCGGTTCATTAGGAATTTGTTAACGTTGGACTTGAACACATCCAAGTTGTAGTCCGGTGGGAAGCAGGCAGACGGAACAGAGTTCCACAGGCGTGCAGTTCTAAGAAAGAAGCCTTGTTCATGGAATCCGCGTTTTCATTCAGGCACAGATATAGAGTGGGGGAAATTTTTCACAGTGGATTCAGCTAGACGGGTTCTTTTCGTGAAAGATTGGCGAGGAGGGACCAGAGATTGGAGTTCAGACGAGCACCTGCCATGGAAATAACGAACATTTCTCTTATTATCATAGTGTTTGGCTGTGCATGAGGCAGTTTGTTTTATCTTCATAGCTTTTGCTTTAAAGTTAGGTTTTCCTTTTCGACTGAATGATATAAATTATGGAAATAATATTCCAACGTAATAGCAAAATGAAAAAAGTATATATATATATTCATCAACGTTTCGTCTTTATTTCAAGATTTTTTTGTGATGAAAATTTGGGTAGGTTATCCATTAAAAGGCGTTGAGTGAAATTTGAAAATTAAATAAGATATCTGGTTTTCAAACCACGCGTGACCACGCGTATTTATCCAGCTACAGACAAATCGGCAGCTAACATCATGTGGACTCAACTCAATTTTCTTCCATTCAACACCATGCCGAAGAATAAGAGGGGAAAAAATATAGACATATATATAGATTGAAAAAGGAGTGTATAGCTCCGAAATATATTTCTTTGAAAATAGACATTCGTTTATTTCATAAATGTAAAAACAAAATTTCGCGTTGCAGCTATTTGGCTTTAAAGTGTTTAATGTAACACGTATCTTATTTAATTTTCAAATTTCACTCAACGCCTTTTTAATGGATAACCTACCCAAATATATATATATATATATATATATATATATATATATATATATATATATATATATATATATATATTCAAAATTTTGACTCACGTCCAGGTAACCTACATCTAAAATTTCAAGTGTTTAGACCCAAAATTGGCGGATGAGTTTCGTAGAGTCCGCAAATGTCAACTCTTTCAACTTTGACTTCTTGGCAGCCAAATTTTCGCCCCCAAAAAATGATTTAAAAGCTTGCTGTATGTCTGAATACCCTTTATGTAAAATTTCAAATGTTTAGACCCAAAATTGGCTGAATAGTTTACTAGAGTGCAATTGTCAAATCTTTTGAAGTTTGACCCCTTGACAGTCAAATTTTTGGCTAAAAAAACATTAAAAAGCTCGCCCTATGTCCGAATACACTTTATGTAAAATTTCAAATGTTTAGACAAAAAATTGGCTGAGTAATTTGGTAGAGACCCCTGAAGTCAATTTTTTTTAAGTTTGACACCAATTTTGACCCCTTAATATTTATTGTCTTGGGCTCAAATCAAATTAAAAGATTGATCCATGTCCAAATAACCTACATCTAAAATTTCAAGTGTTTAGACCCAAAATTGTCGGAGGAGTTTCGTAGAGTTTTCAACGGTCAAATTGTTGAACTTTGACCCCTTGACAGCCAAATTTCTGATCGAAAACGCATTAAATCTCAATAGCCCTTATGCCAAATCTCGAGTCTGTAGACTGTAGGGAAATGTACACACATAGACACACATAGACACACATAGACACACAGACATTTTCACTTTTATAGATAAATAGATTTTAATTTTATTAATGAGATTATTTACAATTTTTTTGGAAATGTTGTACAAAATAGCTAACCTAGATTTAAATTATTTTGTTAACATAACTTTGCTGATTAAAGGAAATAAATTGTAGAAGCCGTTATGTTGCTTAGTTAGGTTAGAATTTATAATGAATGTTGATTCAAGAAATCTTCGCTGAAATATATTTTAAATAAATTGAATGAGTCAATTGATTACCTACTCTATATTATGGTGCACCAGGAGGAAGTATTACACGCCTCCCCGCAGTGACTTAGTCCACAATATATTGTAGTCTACATTGCACTGTAGACAACCTAGTGCTGATTTTATAAATTACTTTTTTGCATATAATGCCTGAATTAAAGTTTAAAATGTAAAGTCAAGTATCAACGTTCAATTGTGCTCTAAACAGAACATTCATTTCGAACACGCCCATGTCATATCAAAGAACCAACTGTTGATTTTATATGCATGGCCTTACTGGCTATGCTGTAATAATGGTTTGAATTTTAGTTTGCAATGAAAAAATGGAGTATCATGGTGCAATTGTGCTTTATACAGAAACATTCATTTCAAACGGGCCCCTACCATATCAAAGAACCTACTGTTGATTTTATATGTAAGGCCTCTTGGCTTGTGTAGTAATAAAACTTCTCAAGTGCACTTGTGATGTTAACTATGGTCCATATCGCCTGTTCCTTCTTTCATTAAATTATTTCGATTATCGAAACTTATTGAAGACACTCCGGTACTTGTGCATAATTTGAACCAGACGTAACTCAGCGTGCGATCGGCTTTGCTCAGAACATGACGTCATGCGCTCAGGTTTGATTGTAATGTGACGTAAGACGTCGATCAACCAATCAACACACTGCAAAGGAGCAGACGAACTTTTCGAAACAAATATTGGAAGGAAATAAAAATGATTAAATTCACTCAGCAGCACACATCTGTAACAGCCATATTCTGAAAACTGTGTAAAAAAAAAATGAATATCTCCAGTTTGCAAAAATATTTGATGATGCCGGAACAAGCGTTCTCATATTGTGAAGGGAAAAAAATTAATTGCTGGAAAAAACCTGTGTTTCCTGTGGCAAGAAATGCATCATCACCGAAAGAAGATCTGAGAAAAACAATGTGGGTGGAGATGCACGCGCACGCAATGCGCCTCCAACCTTCCTATGTTAAGAACGCCTTTCAGAATAACCCTCAAACTTCTCCATATTAAGAACCACTATTACCAAAAAAAAAAAAAAAAAAACATAATTTATTAATCTTTTTCTTGAAAATAAAAAGTTTATTTAATTGTTACACAAAAACTTTTTTAAAAAATTACAGTAAAAAAGTATAATACAAAAAAATAAAACAAAAAAATAAAACAAAAAATGTTACGGTAGGTCGTTGTTTTTTTGGTTTATTTTTTGCTGTGTTTATTATTTGTTTTGTTTATTTCTTCTGTTAAAATTATTATGCTTGTATGTTTCTTTCATATTTTTTTTTTTTTTGGATCAGCGTTTGTTAAACGCTAGCATAATTGGCGAAGCTTGGCAGTTAACGTCGTGTTCTGAGCAACGCCAATCGGACTTTGAGTTATGTTTGGTTGGAATTATGCACAAGTATCGACATTCCAATACAAAACCTATCTAAGAACGCTGCCAGGCACATAATTTACCTTAGTGTGAAATTTCATAAAATCGAATCAGAATCAGCCGTTTTCGGGTCCATAGGGAACGGACTCATACACACACACACAAAGTTCCTTATATATATATAAGGGCCCGACAATATTTTTCGGACCATAGAGTACCACAGAGCGGTGAAATTCCTTCAATAGAATAGCATAAACATAGACAATACCTGTAATAAAAATGGAAGAAAATCGATTAGGTAAGGAAAAATATTTATTTTTCATCATTTTTTACAAAACACACGCAACATTATTTTTCGGACATTGTTGAAAAACTGTTAATAGTCTGTAATATCACCTTTCTTCTCAATAACTTTTATCAATCTCTCTTCATAATGATCAAACATATGAACAATAATATCTCTACGTGATTCTATTAGTTGTTTTGGGGTTTTTTTGAGCATCTAGTATTCGTTCCCATAGTTGAGCGTCTTTCGTTATTTCAGGTCCATCATAGACAAGTTGCGCAAGTATTTCTCAAATATTTTCCATTAAATTTAGATTTGGGCTTTTTGCCTGCCATTCTAAAGTAGTCATATTCACTTTAGCCATCCATTCTTTCATGAGTTTTGACACATGGATGCTGCAATTGTCTTGCTGTAGAACGAAATCATTCCTCATCTCTGTTCTTATCCTTCGTAGGGCTTTCTCGTCCAGCAACTGTTTCTAGCTTTCGCTGTTCTGCCATCCTTTCAGCCACCCCAACCATATATTTCGATTAGCAAAGATCATACCCCAAACCACAATTCTTCCTCATCCGTCGTTTGTTCAGCACCACAGGTTCACCCCTTCTCGACCATGTACACCACCATCGCGGCCATCACATTTGAAACGCTTCTCATCAGTAAATATAACCTTCTTAAAGTAAACATGCTTTCTTAAACAGCTTTTATCACTCTCCAGGCTTGCTCCTTTGTGTTTCTTTGTTAGTGTAAATTTTTTCTTGGCCTTTGCATACTTCAAACCAATCCTATGTAGCGTTCTTTATACTGTTCGGACGTTTACATCCGATTCACATTTCTCCTTCACTTTTCTTGCTTTTCTCCAGATGTCAAAACCCGTGCCACAGTCTTCTTCATTCTCTTTTCAGTCCTCTTGTCAATTGATATTCTCCGTCCTCTCTTCTTTTTCCGCTCGGAGTTTGTCTTCAGCATATATTCGACCGTTGATTTCGACAGTTTCAAATTGATGGCGATCCTTGTGATGCTGAGGCCATTTTCCTGCTTCTTCCGTGCCAAACAAATGATTTCTTGCATCCGTCAATCCTTCACAACCCATTCGTTTCTTTTTGCGAATACGATGCTCCATGCTTATCCCCATTTCAGAGCAGAATTTTTTTTACTCGTCTATTGCAGTGTCCACCATCTTTTCTCTGTTCTGAAGAAAGCAATCTCTCAACACCATCAGCCTGACAGAAGTTTGTTGCAGATTCAGCCCTTTTTCTTGAAGATACTTCTGGGTATCATTGATTTCTGGGAGAATAGTTTTCCAAAGGCTCAGAAATAAAAGAAACGGAAACGACAATACCGAGTTGAGAATTAAAGATGCATCTGATCTTGTGGTTGCATTTTCTCCTTCTTTCGTGAGCTGTTCCAGGGCAATGACGACTTTCAATAATTTTTTTACCACCACATTTACAGCATCTGATCGACTACTCCATCTAGTTTCCACAGTCCACTTGGTACTTAGACCGGTCAACTGAATCAAGACGCCCCAGCGATGTGTAGATTCAGAAAAGAACGAGAATAACCGGCCCGGAATGCCAAAGAATGTAACAGTGAACCGCTACAGAAGCGGCATGTACACAAGCCAGATTTAAAGAATGGTTAATGTATGGCACAAATAGAGCTTTTGGGTTGATGTCGGAGATTCGTTTCTGCACACCCGATCGGTCGCCTGCCATAATAGCAGCATTGTCAAATGTCTGACCAATACAGTCACCAATCTGAATCCCATCGTTCTCCAGTTCTATCAAAATCAGTTTAGAAATGTCCTCCACGCTTTTACCTTTTGTTTCGATTGGGCGGAGAAACGACTCCATCACTGTCACTTTATTTTCGTCAATTATTACGTAGCTCAACACCTCACTCATCTGGTCCTTTTTGAGATGTATCAGGAGTGCTATCAGAAATTATGCAAAAATATTTGTTTTCTTTGATCTGATCAATGATTTTCTTTCTCGCCTGCTTTGCCAAAATGCTCACAAATTCATTTTGAATTTCTGGTGACAGATAAGAAATAGCGATTTTCTTTCCCAGGTTAACTTTCACCAAAATGTTCACGGAGCACAGGGTCATACTTGACCAATAAATTTACCAATTCTAAAAATATTCCCTTTGTTTTCTTGATCTCTTTCATCATTATGGATGTCTTCCCGGTGACCCCGTAGTGCCAGATTCTGCTTGGTGAGAAATCTGATGATGTCCAGCAATCTAGTTAGAATTTCCCGACACTTTTTACTTTCATTCTCAATAAGATGTTGCTCTAAATTGTCAACTATGTTTCTTTCAGCAAGTCGGATCTCTAGACCTTTCCAGTTGAGAAACGCTTGAGCAATATTAATTGGACGTAAAATGATTTTTCATTTCAGAGACATTATAGAACACTAACCAAAAATTATTATTTTCCTCATGGAAATAAATTCTGTAAGCTTTGGTGGGGATCTAAGCGATTACGTATAGTTTTACAACCTTGCCAGTCAGAGTTCGGCTTAGTGAACATTTCTACAATGTTAGAGTAGTTTATGCTTTTTTCCGGCATGATTTTCAAGGTGCCCATATGCAATCGCATAAAACAAAATGAAAATTGAATAAAACAAAAGGAAAATAATATCATTTTAGCCAATAGTTTATAGCCAATAGTCTAAAATTCTCACAATATTAGTAAAACGTATTTCTATTATAATTATCTGTATCTTGTTTTGTTTTCTTGTTTCGTTTTTTTTTTTTTTTTTTTTTCATTAAAACAAATCAATCTACTAAATATCTATAACATTGTTAGTAGGAATAACCGGACAAATATTTATGATTAGGGTAAACACATGAACATTGTTTGGTAGAGAGAACGTATAGAATAGTTAAGAATACATTCACATCCGTTCTATTTTCTATATAGTAACTATATTATTTAGAAACTCATGTTTAAAATGGAGAGGGGACATTGTTAACTATTCTGTTCCTATACCGTTTTATTTTGCATAACAATGGCTAATCATTTTCAATTATTTATGAAATATTCAAATAGAAATTTTCCAACTAATGACAAATGCAAATCAGCTTTGTTTTAAAAGAGAAATGCTGTTTCATTATTTTCAATCAATTAAAAGGAAAACATTCGAGAAAAATATTTAGAACCTCCCCCCTCCGTATATTTAATATATGTCCATCCCACACACACATTAAGTGCGTTTTTTGTTTGCGAAAATATATGCAGCTATGAGAAGGTTTTAGAGTAATTCAAAAAAAAAAAAAAAAAAAAAAGAAGATAAAAACAAATCATTAATTAAATATTTAGAAATTTAAAAAGAATCGGAATCGGAATCGGGAATCGTATCGGATCAGGAATTTAAGACAGAATCGGTAATTGAATCGGAATCGGGGAAAGGTTTGGAATCATCCCATCACTAGTATATACACATATACACACATATATATATATATATATATGTATATATATATATATATATATACATGTATATACACACACACAAACAGATATATATATATATATATATATATATATATATATATATATATATATATCTAGGAGATCGGACAAAAGGACACCAGACAAAACCTACCAGCTAATTAAAGCAAAAACAGATAAAATCCCAAATGAATCAAAAACATTAAAAATCACTTTTTATATTTTTATTTTTATTTAATTAAATTTAGGAAAATTAGACATCGGGGAACTAATTTTGGAAAGGTATGAAAATTAAGCATCTACGGAATAAATGTCAAATGTTAAAGACGATATAGTTTTAAATAAGATCCAAGTGCCTCTCACAGAAATATACATATTTTTAAATATTTACTCTTGTTTGAAAGCAAGTAAGTTGATTTTTCTAAGTTAGGTACACGTTCTAACGAGATTTTTCTTGTATTATCTTTTACAATTATTATATTAATAAAAAAAAGTAAAAAATTAAAAGTCTATTACCAGAATTAATTCATCATAATAAATTTCGGTTTAATCATAAATACGTCAGTGATTATAAAACTTTGTTAATAGTTTAAAAAAAAAATCAATTACTCTGAGATTGTTCGAAACTTAACAGAAATTCGGCAGTATTTAAACTATCAAATAGAAAGCCACTTAAATAATATTTAAGGTGTAGCCCTTACTTCCCATTTAAAATTATATTCCCTGATATTACGATCATAAAATCTGTTTACAGTCGATTTTTATTCCGTACTTGCTTGATGTTTCTACAATTCCAAAATTACGTTGTTTTCCGTGGTATCATTTAATTATCAGTGATGTTTGAAAGTATTTTTCTTGACAAAAGTGTTTTGTTTAATTTTTTAACATCTTTTGGAACATGCAAATCAACTGTTTTCTGGAGAATTTATGCAACTTTTTAAAAATTTGTTTTGCAAATATAATAAATTTACATCGTATTTTGATGTTATTATCATTTTGGTTTTAGTAATAATTGAAAAACAATAAATATTTATCATTAGTACCAATAAATCGGTTTTGGAATCATAAATTATGAACACATTTTTCCGATTCCGATACCTCCAAAAGTTCCGATTTTTTTTTACAACATTTCGGTATAAAATTTCTAATTTTTTGTTAGCTTTTATTTATTTTTATTTATTTTTTTATTTTCTATTTTTATCCTCACAAAATGCCACCCCTGACGTGTGCCGCTCATAAAATAGGGACACATTTTTCTGATTCCGATATCTCTATAAGTCTCGATGTTTTACAAATTTTTCGGCATAAAATTTAAGATATTTTGTTAGCTTTCATTTATTATTTATTTCCCCCCCCCCTCTCAAAATGCCGTCTCCCGGAACGTGCCGCCCGGGGCGGACCTCTACGTAATATATTTTATAAGTTCATGTACGCTACTTGACGTGAGGAGCAGAAAATTCCTTAAAGCAAATAGTTTCATTTTAAAACGACATCCATCTCATTCTGTGAACTTATATTAAAACACTGACATCGGTGATTTGGACTTGAACGTTTTCAGTTTTAAAGCTCATTTTGTTTCTTTTAGTTCTTTTTATATATTACAGGGATGACCTTCTCCTCAAAACATCTCCATTTACGCTTTTTGTTATATATTCTTCATTAATTCGCAAATCACTCTTATTTTTTTATTTATTTTTTTTTTTTTTACACAGTGATCACCACTTATCATGGCCCGGAAGCCACTCAGGGATAAGGGGTTATTGCAAGTACATTACGTTAGTGAGGAGATTTGCTGATATGTTTACTTAAGGGGGCGGTTCATTAGGAATTTGTTAACATTGGACTTGAAGACAACCAAGTTGTAGTCCGGAGGGAAGCAGGCAGACGGAACAGAGTTCCACAGGCGTGCAGTTCTAAGAAAGAAGCTTTGTTCATGGAATCTGCGTTTTGATTTAGGCACAGATATAGAGTGGGGGAAATTTTTCACAGTGGATTCAGCTAGACGGATGTTTTTCGTGAAAGATTGGCGAGGGGGGACCAGAGATTGGAGTTCAGATGAGCATCTGCCATGGAAATAACGATAAAACAAGGACAGGCTCGCAACGTCTCTTCTGTGGGAGAGAGGTCGCAGGGTAGAGAAAAGGGCATCCCCCACTAAGCCACGAAGTCTATTTTGTACTCTGTCAAGGCAGGATAGGCTGTTTTTAGCAGCCACTGCCCAGATATGGCAACAGTATTCCATCCTTGGACATACTTGGCTTTTATATAGATAGAGAATTGCATCCGTAGTGAGATATCTTCTGGAGCGGCAGAAGGATCCCACCATCTTTCCAGCGACCTTGGCAACAGACTTGATGTACGTGTTCCATTTCAGATCAGGAGTAAAGGTCAAACACAGAAGCTTGTCAAAACACGGGGCCTCACCCAGACGAGAGCCATCCATCACAATTGATGCCAGATGGGGATCAGAGCGTTGATGATGTAAGGACAGGAGTTTGGTTTTGGATGCATTAAAGGTAACTAGCCACATCTTCCCCCACTGAACCACGCGCTCGAGATCAGAGGAGAGAGAATCAGAGAGAACTTTGTCATTTACAGCCTTTGATGTGTTGCCGTAGATGGTCGTGTCATCAGCATAGATGTCAACGAATGATTTAAGTATGTGTTTAGGGAGGTCATTGATGTAGATCAGGAAGAGAGTTGGGCCCAGGATTGACCCCTGAGGGACCCAGCATTTATATTGCAGGCCTCTGATTTTTGTCCATCTACCACTACTCTTATGAGCCTATCGGAGAGAAATGATTTAATGATTGAGAAAACATTTCCAGTTATACCGTAGCTGGAAATCTTGTGAAGTAGACCCTTATGCCATACCTTGTCGAAGGCCTTTGATATGTCGAGAGCAATTGCCCTAGAAAGGAAGCCTTTGTCAAGAGATTCACTAATCCTGTGGGATATAACCGTCAGCACATCTGCTGTAGATCTTGCAGAGCGGAAACCATATTGTGTGTCACTAAGAAGGTTATTCCTGCTGAGGTGGTTGACTATATCTCTATTTAATATGGATTCCAGCAACTTACTCATAACACACAGGAGACTTATAGGTCTGTATTGAGAGGGAGATGACTTATCACCTGAATTCTTAAATACAGGGCAAACTGATGAGGTCTTCCAGGGAGTTGGAAAGCACTTCTCCTTAAGGCAGCGCTTAAATAGTTTCGTAAGTATGGGAGCAAGTTCTGGTTGAAGCTTTTTTAACACTATAATAGGGATGCCATCAGAGCCAGTTGCTTTACTGGAATCTAGGTTCTTTATTAGCTTGGCGACCTCATGCATGGATATTTGTATGTTACCTAGCTTGTTCTGTGTTATAGGAGGAAATATGGGGAGTTGATAGCCTTCGTCGCATAGGGTAGAATTAGCTGCAAAGTTCTTTGCAAATAGTTTGGCCTTGTCTGACGCTGACGAGATGACCTCTGGTCCATTGATAATGGTTGGGATAGAACGCACACTTCTGTTCAGGATCCTATTTGTTATTTGCCAAAACTGGTGGGATCCAAGCCGCTGATCAGCTACCTTGGATTTAACAGACTGGGCATATAGCTCTCTTGCATTTTTTATTACTCTTTTACAGTGATTGCTGGCAGACCTAAAAGCAGCTTTAGTCTCAGTGCATCTATTACGTTGGTAGCTATGGAAAAAGTGATTTCTGTGCGCAATAGCAGCGGCACATTCTGGGGAGAACCATGGCTGGCTGTTAGGTTTTTGTTGGAATTTTTTAGATGGTATGAATTGGTCTATGCCTGCAATTAACCATTCGGTCAGATCTGATACTATAGAGGACACATCCTTTTTAAACATGGAGTGCAGAGGTAAATCAGATATGAATGTATGGAAGCTATCCCAGTCAGCCATAGAGTATCGGTATACAGTACGGTGGAGAGGTACGTCTGGGGGCTTCTTACATTTCGTTTTTATCTTAACTGATATGACGGAGTGGTCGGAGGATCCTAGAGGAGAATGAACGGAATATGAACATAGCTCAGGGGAAGAGAGAAAAAGGTCTAAGAGGCTTGCATATTGACCGGGTGTATCGGGCACACGGGTGGGTTCGCGAACAATCTGAGTGAGATCATAAGCAATGGCAAAATCATGACAAAACCTCCCCTCATCATCTGTCTTATTTGAATGGGTCAGCCATTCCACGTTATGGACGTTGAAGTCACCACATATGTGGATGTTAGCCGAGGGATGTGAAGACAGTATGTGATCTATTTTCTCAGATATGCTCTTAAAGATAGTAACTCCGCTGTTGTGGGGCCTATAGAGGGAAAATATAAATGCAGTGGTGTTAGCAAGTGCAACCCTGAAGCACATATAGGGTAAATTAGGATCTTCTCTAGAGATATCCCTGCCACACGGGAAGCCATCCTTAATGTAGGCACATATTCCATGCCCATGGTGATATTGGGGGTCAGATTTAGCTGTTAAATTTGAGTATCCGTTAATTATGAACTCATCTAGGGAAGTGGTCGGCCCTATTCCAGTTTCACTTAGAAAGAATATGTCCGGCTTCGTCTCCTGTAATTGGGTTTCAACCTCTGGAAGGTTGGAACGTAGACCCCTGATGTTGGAGAAGGAGACCTGGTAGTAGGGGTCTACGTTGGAAGATGGAATTCTAGGTTTAATCGAGTTTTTATTCTGGAGATATTTCATGTTGAGGTTTGGGGATTTGTGGAATAGGTCGGCATACTTGGTTAGAGCAGTACAGAGAGGGAAAGTAAGAGAGAAAAAGACAGGAAAATTTTTTTTTCTTTTTTTTGTGGCACACGAAAAGGTAAAGCCGTAACAATTACCCACTAGTATGGCATCGAGAGGCCCCACCAGAGACTACTGCATGGTCCAGATCCACTCACCAAATGGCAATACAGCAGTCCCAGTACTTTGCGCCTGCTGATAGGACAGCCTCCTTAGTGGTTAATCCAAGGTTCGGGTCCCTGACTATCAGGCGGATAACGTCAGCCCAGACAAACGTTTACCTCCAGCACCCTTACTAGTGACATGGCCACAAGGACAGATAGAGACAGAAAAATTTCTGATATGCACAAGGACAGATAGAGACAGAAAGATTTCCGAAATATTTTGAAGAACTTGCTCAAATAACACATGTGAGCACAACTAGACCAAAAAGGGAGTTCCAGCAGGTAATATACTGCACCAACCATTACTACAAGACATTGTTGCGTTTCAATTAATATATGAAAAAGTCTCTTCAAAAGCAGCAAATAACACAAAAATCCACAATTCACCCATTCATGGAGTATTGTTGCCACCTCTGGGCAGGTGCATTTACCACTAGTATCTCCCTCTTGGATAGGGTCCAAAAAAAGTCTTCAATCTAATATGTCCCACTTTGTCAACTAAGTTTTAACCCCTGTCCCATCGCCGCAATGTTGCATCGCTGTGCCTGTTTTACAAGTATTTTAATGGAATGTGCTCTGATGAACGCGTTGCACTTGTGCCCCCCTCAACGTATATATCCCCGACAAACCTGTTTAGCAACAAAATCTCACCCCTTTACTTTTGAGGTCCGTAAATGCCAAAAAATCTTTCTACTCTAATAGTCCCCCCCCCCACCTGGAATTGCTAGACTTTGGAATTCCCTTTCTGCTACCTGCTTCCCTGGCTGTACTGATATGCAGAAGTTTAAATGTAATGTAACCAACACCTTTTTAATTTTTCCTAGGCATGGTCCCAAATAGTAATCCCTTACGTCCAAGTGAACGTAGTTTAAAAAAATAAAAATAAAATAAATAAATAACTGAAGTAAAAATTGAAAAAAAAAGACATTCCGAAAACTATGGGAAAATAAAAAAAAAAAACTTTGTAGTAGTCATAAATAGTAACATGTATTTGTCCTTGCGAGGTGATTTGGTCGCACGAAAACCAAACTTCAGTGCGTATTAATTTCAACCGACCATTGAAACACTACATCCAGATTCAAAAGGGACTAGAGAAATTCAACACAGTTCCCGACACCAACAAAGAAAAGTCCATTAAGAGAAATATAGCTCGAAGACTCTCAGTAGGCAACTCTTAGTCTTCTAGTCGATTCGTCCTTGAATTCATCTAAACATCGTCTTCAGGCTGCTAACAAAGCATACGACATTCTTTCTGCAAACTCATTCCTCTTTTGTGTCTCCCTTCTCAACCCACTGTTGGAGTTTGGTGTCTAGGCCTTCTCCCTGTTGTATGTATATATGATATCCGGCATCTGGAAAGAGTTCAAAGAGTGCTCAGAGAAGATCAGAAAGAAAGACGTTGTCATGACAACAAGGTGGGTATTAAAACAGTTCCTCGCCCTCTCTGTAGTCCAGACGTTGCTCCCTGTGACTTTTAGTTATTCCTTAAGCTCAAGGAAAACCTTACAGGCTGTCGTTATGAGACAATTGAGAAGATGAAAGAGACTGTGATGAGGGTCATTGACACGCTCGCACAAGGCGACTTCCATGGGGCCTTACAGAAATTGTTGAAACAGAACAACAAGTGCCTTGCAGTCGGAGGAGATTACTTCAAATGGGATTAGAGTTTCATGCGTGTACTATCAATAAAAGTGCCCACACGAAAAAAAGTCTAGAAACTTTTTGAATGCACCTCGCACCTTATGACCTATTATTCATTATTCAGAAAGAGGACTAAGTTAACACTACAAAGGAAACTATTCCACCGTTGATTTCGATTGAATTGAGGAGAGATGCTTTTTTTAATCATGATCCTTGGATTTTGGAATAGAATTTCAGATGAGGTAATAAATGCCCAAACAATGCAACAATTCAAATTGAATTTGAATTGTTGCTGAAATATTGTGTCATCTGTGTCGATTTTTACCATCTTTTTCATGTATGACATTTGAAGCATGATTGGTTTAGTGTTTGTTAAATTTGATTGAATTTTGAATTGTTCAGTGCAGGCAGTAACAATTGTTCAAGTAATTATGGAGACACCAGGTAGCGTTGGGCTGAGCTTGTCGGTATCCTGACTCTACAGATCTTGTACTTGTCGACACTTAATGCAAAGAATTAACAAACTCTCACATCCCCTGATCAGCAAATGATCAGCCGAGAGACCCGTCTGGTGGGGTTACATACCAGCTAGATTAGGATTAGGGTCGTTGCGCGTTTGAGAGGTTGAAATTCAATTACAGGAGATCAAACCTGACCTATTGTTCTCGTGTGAAACTAGCATTAACTAAACGTCTTCCTTTGCCGATTTCTTCATCAAATTATAGTCTAACTTCATATCCAAACTCGATTCTCAAGATCGCCATGGACATGAAATATGTGCCTACATTAGGGATAGCTTCTCCTGTAGCAAGGACATCTCCAAAAAAGATCCCAAACATACCGACATGTGCTTTAGAAGAACACTTACACACAGCACAGCATTTATATTTACCCTCTACCGTCCCCACAATTATAGAGTATCTATCTTTGAGATACCGTGTTTGATCATCCCTCGACCTACATTCACATCTGTAGACATTTCAATGTTCACAATGTTGAATGGCTAGTTCACTGAAACAGAACAGATGATGAAGAGAGGTTTTATCATGATTTTTCTCTCGCTTATGACCTAACACGGATTGTTAACGAACCCATTCAGATACCCGCTAATGATGAACAATTTGCAAATCTTTTAGATCTTTTTCTAACAGCATGGCCTGAACATTTCACATCGTCAGTGCTGTGTCCGCTTGGATTTTATGATCACTCGATTGATAAAATCAACGTATAAAAAAATTCCAAATATCCCTCTGCATCGAACAGTGTATCGATTCTCGATCGCTGACTGGAACAGTTTCCGAACGTTCATATCAGAACTTCCCCTACGCTCTATGTTTAAAAAGAATGCATCCAATATAGCTCCGACATAACTGATTGTTTAAGAATCAGCATATACAGCTACATATTCTTCAAGACATTCCAACGAAAACCGAATATCCAGACATGGTAAACACCTGAATGTGCGGTCGTCATTGTGCATAGAAATCAGTACATCAATCGCTTTAAACGTAATAAATGTTTTGAAACTAAAGCAAAGTTGTTCAATTAAACCTCATTAATCTGCACAATATTTAAAAATAGTACAGACCAATCATTCTTCTGTGTGTCATAAGTTGCTTGAATCCGTATTAAATAAAAAAAAATTGACAACAACCTTAGCAAACAGCCTACGCAGTGATAAACATTTATAGGAATAATTAAAGAATGCAGTTATAGGCACATATTTATAGGAACAATTAAAGAATGCAGTTATAGGCATATCTTTATATGAAACATTAAAGAATGCAGTTATAGGCATATCTTTATTGGAAACATTAAAGAATGCAGTTATAGGCACATATTTATAGGAAACATTAAAGAATGCAGTTATAGGCATATCTTTATAGAAACAATTGAAGAATGCAGTTATTGGCACATATTTATAGGAAAAATTAAAGAATTCAGTTCTGACACATATTTATAGGATATGGATATATATATATATATATATATATATATATATATATATATATATATATATATATATATATACACTCATGAACAAAAATATGGGCCAGAAAAGAAATTTACAATTTATTGCACAAAAAGCTGCATTACACAAAATGCAATTAAATAATAAACGAAAATGAGTAAAAAATATAAAGAACAAGATATTTACTTTAATAAAAACTTAGTATGGAATGGAATTGCCCTTAGATCTTTTTAAAAGATCAATTCTTTTTATCATGCTCTCAACCAACTTGGAGCACTGTGAATAGGAGATGTTATTCCATTCTCTTTGTACTGCTTCCCATAATTTTTCTTTGTTGGAAAAAGTTTTTCTAACTAATGCACGAGATATTATAGCCCAAATATTTTCCATTGGGTTTAAATCTGGGCTTTGGCCAGGCCAAAACATCACATCAATTGAATTATCAGTAAGCCACTTCTTTGTGACTTTTGCTGTGTGTGCAGGGGCATTATCATGTTGAAAAATAATGTCATTGTTTATTTCTAACTTCTGGATGCTTGGTAATAGACCTCTTTCTAATATTTGAATGTATTCTTTGGCATTAATTGACGCATCACATCTGATAATTTCCCCAACTCCTGCAGCAGAAAAGGTCCCCCATACCATTATTCCTCCGTTTCCATGTTTTACTGTGGTTTTTATGCAATTCGGTGAAAATCTTTCTCCGGATCTTCGGATGCAACGTTCAGGGGCATCACTAGCAAGGCAGAATCTTGATTCGTCCGACCAGAAAACATTTCTAAACCAATCTGCATCTTTCGTACCATAACATGATGCAAATGTCTTTCTGTCGCTGATGTTCTTCTTAGTTAACAAAGGTTTTTTTGCACATCTTTTTGATGAAAATCCCATTTCCTTCATCCTTCTGGATATTGTCACTCTAGAAAGAGAATTTCCTTTTGCTGTTTCGAATTGTTTGCTATGGTCACCATGAGTTTTTTTTTTTTTTGCGATCCTTCAAAAAGGTCATTTTAAGCCTGTGATTGTCCTTCATTGTGGATGCTCTGGGGCGACCAGAACCAACTTTCCTGCTCACTGTGCCTTCAATTTCGAACCTTTGCCCAATTCTCTTCACAGCTGAAAGAGATGTTGCCACCTTTTCTTCTTTCAAAATGTCGAGAATCTGCTTGTAAGTCAAATTTGCCTGTCGTAATCCTGCAATTCGGTTTTTAATTTTTTCGTCAAGATGTCGTCTTACTTTTCTTGGACTCATCTTTAATACTAATAATCGGAAAAATACTAAATAACAGCTAATTATTAGCAAACAAGCGACAAAAATTTTAAAAATTGTTTTCTTTCCAATTTCAATCATGGCCCATTTTTTTTGTTCCAATTTTAATCATGGCCCATTTTTTTGTTCACGAGTGTACATATATATATATATATATATATATATATATATATATATATATGTGTGTGTGTGTGTGTGTGTGTGTGTATATATATATATGGGGGGTACAGAATTTTATAACGGCTAAATACAGACAAAAAAGCATAATGAATTTAAAAAATAAAAAATGAAAATAAAGGTTTGCTAACCAGGTTTCGTTCCCCACTTATCAAAGCTAAATCGAGGAAAATACGATTTAAAACAAACAAACAAAATCATGAAAATGGCGGGAGATAGGGAAAAAACCCAGAAATAAACGGGGGGAAAATTACATAGAGACTAAATTTAGTCCAAGAAGATTTTCTTTTTGCTTACACAGAGAACATATATATATATATATATATATATATATATATATATATATATATATATATATATATATATATATATATATATATATATATATATATCCATGTTATATAGCATTTTTAAGCGCGTTTTTCGCTCTATCGAGCCACGTTATTCATTATCGTTCTCAATCTTTTCATTCATTTTTTGCAAGTTTTTCGGCAGCATAGACAAAATTCAAATCCGCACGATTTTCTTGTTTCAGTTCAAACTAGGCCGAAAAGCTGCCGACACAGCTCGTGATATCAATGATGAACCACTAACGAACGTGTGGCACAACGGTTGTTCAAGAAATGTGTATGGTCAGGTGAGCCTCGAAGATGAAGACGGTCCCACAGATTTCAATATCTTTTTCTCTTGGGATTTAACATTAATGGTTCATTAAACTTTCTTTGTCTACCTGATCTTCGGGGCTCAGGTGTATATTGAGGCGGTTCCAAATTAAAGGATTCGTATATGATGTCCATGGTTTCCTCCTATTCGACTGCTATTGTATAATCACCATCTTGAATGTGGCGTTTTTTTATTTGGTTCAGGTGCCTTTTATTTATATTTTGTGAACCTTTAATCATGTATATACAATCACCAATGCGTTTATCCACTACTCCACATTCCCAGTAAGAGGCGTTATTTCTGTAGCACTTGAAATATACTCGATCTGCCGAGTTATATTTCTTTCTTATCATGTGTGTAGTGTTTCGGACAATTGCCTGTCTTGGCAATAGTTTATCAAACGCCGATTTCACCTTTCTGGCAAACATTAAATCAGCTGGTGATATGTTTGACGGTGTATTAGAGTGCGGTGTTATCCTATATATTTGCAAAAATTGTTGCAAAGCTTTTGCCGTTGATATCCCAATGGATTTTTTAAACGCTCGTTTTAACGTGTCCACGAACCTCTCCGCGAGGCCATTCGTACGGAGGAGTAGTGGTATGTTTTACTTGGAACGTGTCACAAAATTCCTTAAAGTCTGTGGATGTGAATTGAGTTCCATTGTCAGTGACCAGTGTGTCTGGTACACCAAATCGTGCAAATAACTCGTGTAGGAATCCTATTGAGTTGTTCGTTGTTGGATTCCTGCAACGCATTACCTCAGGCCATTTTGTATAACTATCTAATACAATTAAGTAGTAATTTTCTCCTACTGGACCAGCGAAGCCCATGTGGATTCTCGACCATGGGTGGTCGGTTATCGGCCAAGGTTTGTGTACTATAGGTGGGGATTTTCCGCTAACTGGCATCCTTTACATCTATTTATTGTTGTAGCTATGTCGATGTCCATGTTACGCCACTATACGTTGCTTCTCATTAGAGACTTCATCTGATTTATCCGCGGACGTCCTGTGTGGAAGTCTCTCAAAATCCTCTTCTGCAACGTTTTAGGTATTACTACTCTCTCGCTGTATAATAGCACATCGTTACATATGAAAAAAATTTCCTGAACCTTTTTGTCATTTATAATTTTTTCTTTTATATCATTTATGTATATTATCTTTATCGGCTTCTCTTTTAATGTCCGACAATGTTACCGGTAGTTCTTTAATGATGTTTGCTACCATATTTTTCACTTCGACATTTGTTCGAATTGCTGCAATGACTGATTCTTCCAAATTATGTTTCTGTGGTATCAGTCTTGAAAGTCCATCCGCGGCAAATCTTTTTCGACGCTAGATGTTGTATCTGGAAATCGTAATTCAGTAGGATCGTACCCCAGCGCAGCAATCTATTTGCGGTGTATACAGGCAATCCTTTTTTTGATCCGTAGATTGTGACTAATGGTTTATGGTCGGTTTCAAGTATGAAATGTCTACCATATAAATATCGGTGGAACTTAGTCACTACAAAGATTATACTCAACGCTTCTTTTTCAATCTGTGAATACGCCTTCTCTGCTGGAAGCAGCGTTCTCGAAACGTGAGCTATCGGCTTTCTAGATCTATTAGGCATTATATGTTGAATGCATGCTCCTATGCCGTAGGAACTAGCGTCACTAGCGACGACTATATTTAATTTTGTGTCATAGTGAGTTAGAAATAATTCAGATGTTAGTGCGCTCTTTATTTTGTCAAAAGCGGTTTGACATTCTTGCGTCCAGTTCCAAGGTGTGTCCTTTTTTAGCAGCTCATTTAAGGGAGCTCGCAAATTATGCATCCCTTCAATAAAAGATTGGTAATAATTTGCGAGTCCTAAGAAACTCTGCAAGGTTGTTACGTTATTAGATGCTGGCATGTTTTTTTATTGCCGCAGATCTTTCTGGGTCTGGACGTCGCCCATGTTTATTTATTATATGTCCAAGATACTTAATTTCGCTCATACAAAAGTCGCATTTATTTTCTTTTACTTTAAACCAGAATTCTTGTATTCGAGTGATTACTTGTTTTAAATGCTCCTTATGTTCTTCTAGGGATTTGCTCCTGATAACAATGTCGTCCAGGTATGCACATGCGCACTCAATACCACTTAGCATGGTGGAACCGCTTGTATTTGTACAATCCCTTATGCGTGTTGATGCATAGTATTTTTGAGCAATTCTCCTCGACTGGTATTTGTAAATACGCGTCGCTCAAGTCTATATTGGAGAAGATATTACCACCATTCAACTTTGTGAATATTTCCTCTGGGCTTGGTAGAGGGTAATCGTAATCTTGTAATATGGAGTTTAGACCTGTCGAAAAGTCTGCGCACACTCTTTTTCTTTACATATACGGTGGGGGCTGCCCAGTCGCTGTGTTCTATTTTTGATAGTATGTCTGTCTGCTCCAATCTGTTTAATTCTTTATTAATCTTTTCCAATCCAGCGAACGGAACATTTTAATCCAGCTCCCTTAATCCAGCTCCCATTTCCCACCTCTCGGGAGTTAGTGCCCCCCTTCCCTCCCCCCTTCCCTCCATCTCCACATTAAAAAACGGCCTTGTGCCTAATTTGCTACGTGGGGAAGCAAATAAATACACAGCGAACGGAACATTTCGCTTTTTTCTAAAAATTGGGCTGGTGTTTTCTTTAAGTTCAAACGAGGCCTTAAATTTATTGCAACGACCTAATTTAGTCTTGAATACTTCAGAGAATAATGTTTTTAATTCCTCTTTTATATTTCCTGTTGTTGGAGTAGTACATTCTATTTTTTACAGAATGTATTGATTGGCTTATCCCACAGTCCAAATTTCTCAATCAAATCTATTCCAAACAGATTTTCGCTATTTTTCAATACGAACATTTTTAATTTCTTCGTAATCACTTTTAATTTTATCGGAAGGATAACTTCTCCTTCAAATTTTATCTCACCACCAGTTACCGTCCGAGCTGATTTACTTGTTTTCATCGTGGTTGGTTTACCCAACTTTTTCCATGTATTCAAGTTTATTATAGAAATATCGGATCCTGAATCCAGTTGTAATTTTATTGGCGTTTTAAATATTTCCACTTTTATGTATTTTCGCCGATTTTTGTCTAATTTTTCATTTGATTTTGTTTGCTGTACTCTCTTTCTGGTGAAATCTTTATATCTGCAACAATCGCTTTTGTGTTCGACTTTCTTGCAAATGTAGCATTTTTTCTTCTTATAAGGGTAATCTGATTCCCAATGTCTTCCTGCGCATCTCTTACAGTTATATCTAGGAAGAGACTTGTTATATTCTTTACTATGATTATAATTATTATATTTGGAATATCTCGTTCCATTTTGACTGCTTTTATTTGTATAGTTCTTGGTTGGTGTGTATGGTTTTCTATCCTTTCTTACATATGCCACTCCGGATTCTTCTATCTTTTTTTAATCCTTTTTTAGTGTAATGTCCCTTTCACAATCTTCTGCTGATTTCTGAAGTGTTAAATCTTGCTCAGATTCCAGCTTAGACAACACTCGTCTGCGTATTTCTGCATTTTTCGTGGAAACTAACCCATGTGCGAAGATTAGGCATTTGAAATCTTCTACTGTTAGTTCCGCTAGCTTAAAAATTATCACAGTTTTTTGTTGACAAAATAATCTTGATTGTCCATCTTCCTTAGATTCATACACAACCATCTCTTATGAAAAAGAGATATATTCGGATTGAATAATTCTTTTAGTAATTTTACAGTTTCCATGAAATCTAATTCCGTAGTTTTTTTTTTTTTAGGTAATATATAATCTACGAATTTACTACACCCAACTTTTTGAGTAAGAGGCTCACTTTCTGGCTATTTGGCCAACTTTTGCAGTCCAGTTGAAAGACATCCTCGTATCTTGTATAGTATGCTTCAAAATTCTTTTCTTCCTCCGGCACATAATTAAATGTGTCCATACTATTAAAAATAGTTGTATGGGAGAAATTAGCACTATCGACATTTTCTCGATTATCCTTTAGCAGTTCCAGTGTTTTAGCAAAACGTTCATTTTGCCTTTCTTCATGTTCAAATTGTAATTTCTTCTGCCTTTCTTTCACGAAAAACACTGTCAATCATTTTCCGCACTCTTTATCTGTGTCTAAATCAAAGCGTAGATTCCATGAACACAGCATGTGGAACTCTCTTCCGTTTGACTGTTTCCGACCTCACTACAACTTGGATGTCTTCAAGTCCAACATAAACAAATTCCTGATAAACCGCCCCCTTAAATAAGACACAAATCTCCATTACTAACGATTACTACCATAAATTACTATACCCTTATCCCCGAGTGGCCTCCGGGCCTTGATAAATGGTGACTAACATGTAAAAAAAACAAAAAAAAACGTGACCCACTTTTTGGGAGCCTAATACGTTAAAACAGCCTTTATAAATAATATAAAAGAAGAAATGGTGAAAGAAAAAAGTATTAATATTTTAGAGTGGGGGACCACTTTTCTCTGTAAATTTAACGTAAAATGAGCATCCACTTTGGCCATCAAGCGTTCAACGAGACATGTCATCTCTAGCATTTTTTCAAGTTTGGCGATCGAGAGGGGGGGGGGCAAAAGATGAAAAGTACAATTTGTTTTTGTTTTATTTGATGGAGGTGAATAACGATAAATTTAATTAATTTTTGTGAGACGATTTTACACTTTTACCTAACAATTTCGTAAACAAAACGAACCCCAAAATATGGCAAATTCAGTTTAAAAAGAGGTGGCGGAAAAAAGAGGTTTATGTTTAGAAACATAAAATGCGGAAAAATTACATTTAATTGTTTTTGGAATTAATTTTTGGTAGATCTTAATATTTGGGGGGGGGTTCTGCCTAATTGGTTATTTAAAATAAAATAGTTATTTATTTTATTTATTTATTTTTATTTTATTTTATTTTTTTTGCGATCGCATGGGAATTATTTATTTTTCATTATTTTTTGAGGGGGGGTATTTCCAGTGCTCAATATCCGGAGAATAGTTTCTTCTCTTTGTAGCCCTTCTGCCAAAATATCTGGTGGAGAGAGTCACCTACTTCATTTTGGGGGCGATTACATTTACATGTTTTCATCCGTTCTTTTATTTTTGTTGTGGGGGTATCCATGTTGCCAATGATGAAAATAATTAGTATACCAATGTGTTTCAAACAGAACTTCATGTCAACCCAGACAACGCTGGGTACCCATGCTAGTATATATATATATATATATATATATATATATATATATATATATATATATATATATATATATACCACGAAAACATCCCGCACAGTCAACAGCTGATGCTTGATTTCACGGGCATTAAATAATGAACCTTCACTGTGAGAAAAGGCAGATTGTGTGTGTGTGTGTGTGTGTGTGTGTGTGTGTGTGTGTGTGTGTGTGTGTGTGTGTGTGTGTGTGTGCGTGCGTGCGTGCGCGTGTGTGTGTGTGTGTGTGTGTGTGTGTGTGTGTGATCATTATCAGCTGTGACAGCGTGAGCATTCCACTGCTTTTCGCTTTCACCCATCGACATTAAAAACTTATCTTAATTTATTTCATGAGACGTGATGACCAAGGAACACCCCGGGTGTTTATGATCCAACTCTTCCTCTTTCCATCCTCATCTTAAAGAACAGAATATGTTCTCATTGTTTCCATCTGTTCCCCGAGCCGACCACGAACGACAGTGATCCATTCCGATCCGACTTTCGTCCCACCTCTCAACAAATCGTCGCTTGCTTCCAACCTGAGGAATTATCGCAACCTTCTCCCATCTCGCTTGAACCGGTACAAATATCCACTTCTAAACAAGCACTTCAGCTCCGCATGAGATCGCCTACAAAATACGCTTGATCCCAAGGCCAAATCTCGTCTGACACGGAGTTATTAACGGCGTGACACCCAGTGAGAACTGAGCTCACACTATTCCCACTGATGTTTAGTGCTAAACACCAGTTCAAGCGAGTTTTACTTTTGATTGCCGAAAATAAACCCAAGTGCTTGTGCCGCCTCGATGTTAATACTCTCGACTAACCCGAAAAGCAGCAAAATCCTACCCCTTCAGTTTAGTTTTTTTCTTCTTTTTAGTCGTATTCACCTTTAACAAGGCATATCGCCACTTTGACATAAACAGCTACTATTTGGGACCATGCCCGGGAAAGATTAACAAGATGTTTGTTTAGATTACATTTAAACTTTCAGTACAGCCAGGGAAGCAAGTAGTAGGAAGGGAATTTCAAAGTCTAGCTGTTCGAGAGGAGAAATTATTACAGTAGAAAGCTTTCTGGTATTTGAGGACATCAGTAGTGAAGGGGTGTGATTTTGTTGCTAAATGGGTTTCGCAAATATGTACATCGAAGGGCACAAGTGCAAAGAGTTCATCAGAAAACATTCCATTAAAATACTTGTAATATCCCCGTAATGAGTTGAGCAGTAGAGTAGGTGAAATCCCAACTACCATTAGTGATAAGGCAAAACTTTTCGTAAACTCAAATAGAGCACTATTCGGTAGTTGATAGTGTTTAAATAAATTGCTCATTTGTCGAATACTTACAATCGTTGACTACAAAACCGATCATGTAAATATCTCCTTTTCTATTGTGATCCCTTATTGCCAAAAAGTTTTCTGCTCCAATATTTTACTGCCCTCGAGCTGCTAAATTGTGGAATTCCCTCCCCGTTTCCTGCTTTTCTGACTGTACTAACATGCATAAATTTATATGTTCATGCGAACAGACATCCAGCTGCCCAACTCCCTGCAGAATATCCATGCAGGCATGGACGCAATAGTTGTAGTTAAATTGTTTAGAGCAGGCATGTCAAATACGCGATCCATGGGTCGCATGCGGCCCATCGTAGACACGCTTGCGGCCCTCATAAATGATTCTTGCTGATGAATGTCAGGTTTGGATTTATGTAGAATGCATCTTTTTTCTATTGTATTTTCGTTAAATTCTTTTGTTGGACTATATGTACACTATTGCATGAATTTGACCCTATGGTTCGAAATTGAAAAAAATAACAATATATATATATATATATATATATATATATATATACACGATATCGATATATGTATATGTAAACGATTTTTATTAGCTGAAAAATATTGAGTTAACACGTTCCTGTGAAAACTGTTAGTTGCTTCTGGAAGCGAAGAGAGGAGCGTATCTCAACAAAGCAAAGAAAGAAAGAGGGTGGCCATTCAAGCCAGCCATTTTTTGGCATTCCTTCTAATCACATCTCAGTATCACTACAACCTCTGTTATATTATTCATATTCAAAGAATATATGAAATCAATGTTATTGTAAAACAAGACCCGATAAAGATATTTAAAATATTGGAACAATAGTCCATTAATATATTTTTCAGAAGCTCAAAACAAATTTCTTAGTTTCCAGGTTATTCAAAATTTCACAAATTATATATGAAGACGAGAACGTATTCTTTTTTTTTTTTTTTTACATGGCGGTCACGACTTATCAAGGCCCGAAGGCCACTCAAGGATAAGGGTTATTGCGTGTACAGTAATCAATGAGATAGTATTTAGTAATCATTAGTATTGGGGGTTTTGATAGAGTGTCTTACTTAAGGGGGCGGTTTGTCAGGACTTTGTTTATGTTGGACTTGAACACATCCAAGTTGTAGTCAGGTGGGAAACAGGAAAGCGGCAGAGAGTTCCATTGGCGTGTAGTTCTAAGAAAGAAGTTTTACTCATGGAATCTACGTTTGGATTTAGGCACAGATAAAGAGTGGGGAAAATTATTGACAGTAGTTTCAGCCAGACGGGTGTTTCTCATGAAAGATTGGCGAGGAGGGGACGAGAGATTGAAGCTCAGACGAGCACCTGCTATGAAAATAACGATAAAACAAAGATAGGCTTGCAACATCTCTTCTGTGGGAGAAGAGAGGTTCCAGGCAAGAGAAAAGGGCATCCCCACTAAACCAAAAAGTCTATTTTGTACTCTGTCAAGGCAGGATAGGCTGTTTTTAGTAGCTCCTGCCCAGATGTGGCAGCAGTACTCCATCCTTGGACATACTTGGCTTTTATACAGATAGAGAATTGCATCAATAGTGAGATATCTTCTGGAGCAGTAGAAGGATCCCACAATTTTCCCAGCGTCCCTGGCAACAGATCTGATGTACGTGTTCCATTTCAGATCAGGAGTAAAGGTCAAACCCAAAAGCTTGTCAAAACATGGAGCCTCCCCAAGACGAGAGCCATCCATTTCAATTGATGCCAGATGGTGATCAGAGCGTTGATAATGTAAAGATTGAAGCTTGGTTTTGGATGAATTAAAAGTGACCAGCCACCTCTTCTCCCATTGTACCACGCGCTCAAGATCAGAGGAGAGAGAATTAGAGAGAACTTTGTCATTTACGGCCTTTGATGTGTTGCCATAGATGGTCGTGTCATCAACATAGATGTCAACGAATGATTTAAGTATGTGTTTTGGGAGATCATTGATGTAGATCAGGAAGAGAGTTGGGCCCAGGATGGACCCCTGAGGGACTCCAGCATTAATACTGTGGGCCTCTGATTTTTGCACATCAACCACTATTATGAACCTATCAGAGAGAAATGATTTAATGATTGAGAAAACATTTTCAGTTATACTGTAGCTGGAAATCTTGTGAAGTAGGCCCTTATGCCATACCTTATCGAAGGCCTTTGATAGGTCAAGAGCAATTGCCCTAGAAAGGAAGCCTTTGTCAAGAGATTTACTAATCCTATGAGATATAACCGTTAGCACATCTGCTGTAGATCTTGCAGAGAGGAAACCATATTGCATGTCACCAAGAAGGTTGTTTCTGTTGAGGTGGTTGACCACTTCTTTATTTAATATGGATTCCAAAAACTTATTCATGACACAGGAGACTTATTGGTCTGTACTGAGAGGGAGATGACTTATCACCTGAATTCTTAAATACAAGGCATACTGATGAGGTTTTCCAGGGTGTTGGAAAGCACTTCTCCTTAAGGCAGCGCTTAAACAGTTTTGTAAGTATGGGAGCAAGTTCTGGTTGGAGCTTTTTCAGCACTATAACTGGAATGCCATCAGAGCCAGTTGCTTTACTGGAATCAAGGTTCTTGATTAGCTTGGCGAACTCACGCATAGATATTTGTATGTTACATAGCGTGTTGTCTATTATAAGAGGAAATACAGGGAGTTGATGGTCATTGTCGCCTAGGGTAGAATTAGCTGCAAAGTTCTTGGCAAATAGTCTGGCCTTGTCTGATGCTGACGAGATAACCTCAGGTCCTTTGATAATAGTTGGGATAGAACGCACACTTCTGTTCAAGATCCTGTTTGCTATTTGGCAGAACTGGTGGGAACCAAGCCGCTGCTCAGCTACTTTGGATTTAACAGACTGAGCATATAGCTCTCTTGCATGTTTTATTACTTTTTTACAGTGGTTGCTGGCAGTCCTGAAAGCAGCTTTAGTCTCAGTACATCTATTACATTGGTAGCTATGGAAAAAATGATTTCTGTGCGCGATGGTAGCAGCACATTCAGGGGAGAACCATGGCTGGCTGTTAGGTTTTTGTTGGAATTTTTTAGATGGTATAAATCGGTCTATGCCTACAATTAACGATTTGGTCAGGTCATATACTATAGAGGACACATCCTTTTTAAACATTGAATGCAGAGGTAGGTCAGATATGAATGTACGGAAGCTATCCCAGTCAGCCATAGAGTATCGATATACAGTATGGTGGAGAGGTATGTCTGAAGACTTATAACATTTCATTTTTATCTTAACTGCTACAACAGAGTAGTCAGAGGATCCCAGAGGAGATAGAACGGAACATGAACACAGCTCAGAGGATGTTGTGAGAAAAAGGTCTAGAAGGCTTGCATATTGACTGGGTGTATCGGGCACATGGGTGGGTTCGTGAACAATCTGAGTGAGGTCATAGGCAATGGCAAAATCATGACAAAATCTCCCCACGTCATCGGTTTTATTTAAATGGGTCAGCCATTCCACATTATGCACATTGAAGTCACCGCAAATGTGAATGTTAGCCGAAAGATGAGCCGACAGGATGTGGTCAATTTTCTCAGATATGCTCTTAAAGATAGTAACCCCACTGTTGTGGGGGCGATAGAGGGCAAATATAAATGCAGTGGTGTAAACTAGTGCAATCCGGAAGCACATATAAGGTAAATTAGGGTCTTCTCAGGAGATATCCCTACCACATGGAAAGCCATCTTTGATGTAGGCACATATTCCATGCCCATGGCGATCTTGGGGGTCAGATTTAGATGTTAAGTTGGAGTATCCTTTAATTATGAATTCGCCAAGAGAAGTGGTTGGCCCTATGCCAGTTTCACTTAGAAAGAGTAAGTCCGGTTTCGTCTCCTGTAATTGTGTTTCAGCCTCTGGAAGGTTGGAACGTAGACCCCTGATGTCGGAGAAGGAGACCTGGTAGTAGGGGTCTACGTTGGAGGATGGGGTTCTAGGTTTATTTGTGTTTCTTTTTTTGAGATTTGTCATAATTGTTTTGGGGTTTGTGGAGCAGGTTGGTAGACTTGGTTGGAGCAGGAGTACAGAGAGGGAAAACGAAGCAGAGAAAGAAAGAGTGTGGCTATTCAAGCCTGTCGTGTTTTGATGTTCATTTGAATTGTATCTCGATCTCACTACAAATACATTTCAATTAAAAGTCTTGAGAAAGTTAGAAATGTACAAATAACTCATCCTGCAAGTTATAAACGCTGCTACTGCTGCTAATACCTTCGCAAGCCATCGGCTGATACTGATATTTGCACATGCGCTCATACGCCCTCTGTTACACCAGGACTAATTGTTTATTTAGTAATATTATTTAGAAATATTATTTACGTAAACAATTGCATCAAGAAAAAACAGCTTAATATCTATTGTCAGTAATAAAATTTCGTTATTAAAATGTGTGTGCGCGCGTGCGTGCGTGCGTGCGTGCGTGTGTGTGTGTGTGTGTGTGTGTGTGTGTGTGTGTGTGTGTGTGTGTGTGTGTGTGTGTGTGTGTGTGTGTGTGTGTGCAAAATCTAGCTTTATGATGGATATAATGTCATCGTCGTCTGGACATTGTCTGGTATCGATCAGGTCTTTCAAGAAATCGATAACCGCGACAGGCGCGACACGCGTCGCCACGTGGCTTAGGCAGACGTCAACACACTTTCGCGTGGCGCGCGACCCAGAAATTGACAATCACGTGACAATGTTCCATACGCGATAGAAAACTTTAAAAGAAAAACGAAAAGAAAAAGACTTGAAGGAAATGCCAATAACTTCCTTTAAGAATCAAAGTAAAGATTTCAATAAAAGCCAACGTGTAAGTAGGTGGGGGTGGGGTGAAAAGACTGAAGGAATACAAAAAATAAAAATAAAATAACCCGGTCTCATTTCCTAAATTGATAAACAACAAAAAACAATTCGTATTATTTGGATTCTTTGGACTACTGTTCTCATCTTGAGTGTCATTTTGCATAACGTTTCGGTCGATGTAATCTCCAACCTTCTTCAGGTGTATCTTGTCGAACTCGGGAATGTTTCTCCGTCCCATCGTCACAATATTGCATCCTTGTGCCTGTTTTACAAGTATTTTAATGAAATGTGTTCTGATGAACTCATCGCACTTGTGCCCTTTGACGTACATAACCCTGACTTACCTGGCAAGCAACAAAATCCCATACCTTCACTGTTGAAGTCTGCGAATACCGAAAAGCCTTCTACTCAAATAGTTTCTTTTCTCGAATTGCTAGATTTTGAAATTCTCTCTTTGTTTCCTGTTGTTCTCTAAAAATTTAAATGTAATGTGAACAGAACTCTCGCTGCTCACCTTCCTTCATAGTGCGCCTGTTAACATATCCAAGTGTAAATATGTTTTGTTTGGGATGCAAAGGATAAATTTTAAAAAACTCACAACATGGCGAATACTAACACACAAATCTGAACAAATAAACAAAATAAAACATTCGAAATCACTGAAAATCAATTCTACTAAAACTCCCACGGGGATAAATGAAAACTGAACAATCGGCCCTGGCAGAAATAAAACACTTTTGGGGCAACATATGAGAAAATTGACAAGACCAGAACATAAAGATATTCGGAAAATTGAAGAAAGAACAGAAACCAAAATTAAAGAAACTCTCATGGCGATTCTAACAAAAATGTCAAACTGGAAAGCACGTGGACATGGTGGAAAAGATAACTTGAGATGTATACACGAAACAAACGAACCAAAAGTGATGACAAAATGAAAGAACAACATTAATGTAAGACACAAAAAGGGAACAATCTCAAGCAACTAAAGACCAATAACCTGCTAACGAACACTGTGGAAGATCCCAATGGAACAGCTGAATAAACAGATCTACGACTCCCTAAATAATTGTGGAATAGAAACGGAAAAAGGGGACACAAATGGAAAATAGTCTCACTATTGACTACTGTTTATCATAGCTATGATATTTATCAACAAATTCAGAAGGTGCTATAAGCTATGATATTTATCAACAAATTCAGAAGGTGCTATAAGCTATGATATTTATCAACAAATTCAGAAGGTGCTATAAGTTATGATATTTATCAACAAATTCAGAAGGTGCTATAAGTTAGAAACGAAAAAGAAATAATAAACCACCTCATGTATATGGACGACTTATAGCTTTTGAAAAAAACTAACTTGGTAGGTTTTTATTGTTTTTATTTAATGTAAAAAAAACGTGTTTTTGAAAGGTATGCGACCACAAAAAAAATAGACACGTAACAAATACGTTGTGGCCACTTTGTGGTCGCGTACCCTTTAAACTTTTACATTTGAGTAAAAACACTAAAAACCTACCAAATTGGGTAAAAGAGCAACTTATCTTGCTTTTGGTAACATTTATTTGTTATGCATTTGATTTTTTGACCACTTTTTCGAAGGAATGCGGACAGTAAAACATACCCAAATCGAATATTTCACCATCATAGCAGTTCACAGGGTGAAAATCAACTATGCAGAAGAACAAAGTAAATACATGGAACTTCTCAACGAACTGAAAGGGATACAAAGAGAATCACTGTAATACCAATAATTACAAGAGCACTAGGAATTATCCTGAAAATCTTGAAGAAAAAGAAAATAGGATAAACGGAAATCAAAGAGGAAATTAAGGCCATAAAGCGCACAGTAATTATGAAAATAGCTAAAATATTAAGGGTAACCATCGAGTGCGGAAACCAGTCCACATTATCAACAGTGAATTCAAATAGGAACATAAAAAAAAACGTCACGCGAGCCGAAAGGCTTATGAAGTGTAGTATCTGTTCTGATATTACACTTCAACTTTTTTGTCCTCGGTCAGAGGAGAAATTCTTCATTCCATGAATTTTTTTTTAATTTCGAGACTATTTTTGTTCCTATTTACCTATCATATACGACACAATCACGCTGACAGACCGGTTCTTGTAAGATCATCGAAGTTAAGCAACGTTGAGCCTGGCCAATACCAGATGGGTCACCATATGGGGAGGCGAGGCGGCGCTGTATGTACCGCGAGGTAAGATACCAGGTTGAGAAACTGGCGCAGTCCATCTTTCTTTTGAGAGCAGATGAAGCTCTTTTACCAAGACCGTCTTAGGCCACGCTTTTACGCCGTGGTAGGCACCCTATCTAGTGATGGCGTCACGATAAAAAAAATAACCTTGATAGCCCTGGCGAAGCATCAAGTATTCAGCTATCGACAAGATTTGAATTACACGATAAACTTGTGTGGTGAGTTCAACCTCGGTTACGGCCACGCTGAATGGTTCCTATCTAGAATGCCCCTTTTTGGGAGCTGGATTTTCCACACATTAAAAACCGACCTTGTGTCTAACTCTGCCCTTATGGGGAGGCAAGTAAATAGGAACTCTTATAAACTGATACTTAATAAAAATTTAAGCACTCACTCACACACACCAGCTGCGACTAGCTTCGGCTGACCCCAGACAAAATAGTTATGAAGAGGTAAGAAAATGAAAGACCGAGGAGGAAAAGCACAAACCAGACCTCAACTATAAGAGTGTGGAAAATACTGGAACAGGTAATCTGGAAGAAAGAGAAAGCCTGTTTCCTCCGTTTAAC
>NC_136483.1:199839740-199872240 GCF_053919585.1 Euprymna scolopes
ATCGACGGCATTGCGAATATGCACGCCTAACGTAATAGCTATCGGTTCATGTTTTAATCTTTTTATATATGGGTTCCAATATAATATAATAATAAATACGAAATCTGCATTAATCAAAATATCATATTTAAGTGTATTTTACGATCGGGCAATGACGGGCGGCTTGCTAGTATAGAAATAAAATGCACAAAATCGTGCAATAGGACAGGGGCTATAAATACTTTCTTTTTATTATGTTAGCTGCTCAGAATATGCATTACAACAGAAAAACATCTGTACCGTTGGTTACACTCCGACAAATGTGCCAATGTTGTTCTGATCTTATATCTATCTATCTATATATAAATGTAATTCTTGGTTCATTCAAAGTCGATAGAACCATATTTGTACATTACCAATTTAATTGAAATTTTCAGAAATTCTATTTTTAAAGTCAAGGAATGTTTGCATGTTATTAAAATAATTTAACATCGCGAATTATAAAAATATTAAATTAAATAAAAAATATATTTCGTAACTGCGAGATTGTCCGCCCTTTCATTTCCGGTAGAAATGAGCCTTTCACTTATTGAGATAAGTATTATTTGTATTAATTTTTATGATACTCATGCAGAGAGTGATCCGTGCTGAAATAATAACGTTATCATTTTAAAAGCCATTCTTAACATGGGGAGGGGAGGGTGTTTGGTACCTATTCTGTACTTTAACCTTACAATTGAATAAAAAAAAAAACTTTAATTAAACGTGGAAATACGATTTAAAAAATAGCGCGGATCAGTAAGTGCATTAGCACCATTTTTATTTATTGCGGACTATTATTCTCATCTTTGTTAGTTGTTTCACGACTTTTCGGCCAACTATTCCTCTGGCCTTCATGAAAAGAAGTAAATACGTGAGAAATTATTTTTTCCTTTTATAAATGTTCTGTAACTTCTTCCTTTTATTATTCTTAAAGAGTAAAACTTTTCTTATTCATGAAAAGAGTTAAGCCTACGTAAATAAATAAATGTTTGTACACGTGACAAATTATCAATAAATGCTTTAGTTACTTTTTAAAAATTATTTATGAAAAGAGTTAATGTAAATAATGTTTGTAAAAGTGCGAAAGGCAACGTAAGTGGCGTAGTTGTTCAACCATCACCTCCATGCGTAATTTCTATACTTATAGGTTTTTGGAAATTTTTTTCACTGGATTATTATTGATTGGGCACTAATTAAACAGATTATTAAAAAAAAAAATTTTTTTTAAATCATTATTTCGACATTTGAAAGTGGTGCTCACTTTTTAGTTACAACGTTCTGATAAATCAGTCCCCCATTTTGTAACCAATAAAAACGCGGTATATCAAAGCCATAGAAAGTAAAAATAATTTGTAAGTCAGAAATATATTTGTCTCTCAAAGAAAAAAAAATAGATTGAGGACACGACTTTTTTTATTGTTTTTATGAAAATAAAATTTCGAGTTTAAAAAATTTTTTTTTTTTTTACTTATTTAGGTAAAAGTCAATTTGTGGGTGTTTTTTTTTTTTTAAATAATTTGTTTTTATGAAAGGTGAATTTTTTGGTGTTTCTTTACAATAATTTATCTGTTTTTATGAAAGATGAGGTTTTTTTTTTTTTCAAAAATTTTTTTTTTTAATTTTTTTTAAATATAAATTTCACTAACATGCTGGAGAAATGTTTAATAATTTGGTATTTTTTTAGATTAAGTCCACCTCCACAATTTTCCTTTAAATGACGACATTTATAGGTTTTCGAGTATGCTGAATAGGGAAATCGCATTGAAATTTTGTGGACGCGCCATAAACAAATGCACGCGCCATAAACAAATGCACGTGCGTAAAAAAGATGGCCGCCAAAGATTACAATGCATAATACAACTTCTTATAGCTTGATAACTACTTATTTCTGCAAAATTTCAATGCAATTTTCGTATTCAGCATAGTCGAACACCACTACAAGTCGTCATTTAAAAGAAAATTGAGGAGGTGGACCTAATCTAAAAAATTACCAATAATTTTCCATCACGTACGCCTCCCGATACATTGCTTCATCAACATGTGACCATTTTATATCTCCCGAAGACACTTCCGTATTTAGAAAAAAAAATGGGTGACCAATTTACCAGAACGTGGTAACTAAAAAGTGAGTACCCCTTTCAAATGTTGAAATGATTTTTTTTTTTTCAATTTTTTTTTCATAATCTGGTTAGTGTTCAATCAATAATAATCCAGTGAAACATTTTTAAAAAAACCTATCAGTATAGAAATTCGCATTGGGGTGATGATTGTATAACTCTGCCACGTAAGTAAATAAATAAAAAATGTTACGTGCACATGCGTTAGCCTTGACTAGGGGTGGGACTAAGGGAACGACCATTAAATAATTCTGCGGGTCGCCATGGAACTCAACACCCAAGAAGTACCAAAATAGTTTTCATGATATGAAGAAATTTTTTTTCGAAACATGGGTGATCACTTTTCCATGTAAATTTAACTTAAAATGAGCACCCACTTTCTGGCCACCTGAGGAAGGGTCATTTATTTTCGTGTTTATTGGCTTAAAGGTTTTTTGACAAGGCAGTTTGTTATGCGAGTGCATATTTAGCAGTTTTCGTTTATGCTCACGCATAGCATAAACAAAGACTACGTCTGTGAAATGGAAAATAGTACTAGAGTTCAGGGGTTATTACCATGCAAAAGAAATCAAACAAAAAACTTTTTAGCCAAGAAAAAAAAAATAGCATCCATTTTTTTCCTGTTTTTATTGAAAACTATTTTCCCCCGGATTTTTTATATAATTTTCTATTAAGGGCCGTGCGTCTCACGTTCGTATATAACAAAAAATATTTTGTAGATTTCGGTGTAGTAAAAACGAATCTGCAAACCGTTTCCGTCGCAAAAAAATAGTTTTATGATATGAAGAAATTACTTTTTCGAAAAGTGGGCGATCACTTTTCCATGTAAATTTAACTTAAAATGAGCAGCCACTTTCTAGCCACCTGAGAGAGGGGTGATTTTTCCCATGTTTATTGGTTAAACAGCTTTCGTTTATGCTCATGCATAGCGTAAATGAAGCTTACGGCTGTGAAATGGAAAATAGTCCCAGAGTTCAGGGATTATTACCATGCAAAAGAAATCAAACAAAAAACTTTTAAGCCAAGAAACACACAGAAAAATTCCCGTCTCTCAGGTGGCCAGAAAGTGGGTGATCTTTCTAAGTTAAATTTAGATTGAAAAGTGATCACCCACTTTTCGAAAAAGTAATTTCATGAATATCATGAAAACTTTCTTTTTGCTACGGAAACGGTTTGCAGATTCGTTTTTAGCACACGGAAATCTACAATTTTGTTATATATGAACGTGAAACGAGCCTTAAAGTAAAATAATACCAGATTTTTTGGAGCAGATTTGCCGTTTAGTTATACAAATATCCTCAAACCAGGTAATCACTAAAAGGGACTCTTAAAAGTCGTCACCTGTATCGAGCAAAAGTTTAAAACCACCGATTATATGCCAGCCTACGTCATGGTAACATATATTGAGTGAGTTCCTAACAGTATTTTGTATAGTTTTTTTTTTAGTTTAAATTCATTTTCCCAAAATTTCCCCAAACTTAACGTGTTCGATACAGTCTGTCGCCATTTGTATTTTTCAGATATACCGATAAACATTGAACGTTTTTGAACCGATTATACATTACATAAAAACTCTAAAATCTTATCCAGTTAGGTAGAACATATACTTTTCTTGCCTTTGATAACATTTATTTGTTATATATTTATTTTTTGACAACTTTTTTCTATCTGTGTTTAGTAATATGAACCCTTTTCATTTAATGTAACGTTTAGTCGGCTTGAAAAACAATGTTTATCGGTGTATTTGAAAGCTACAAATGGTGGCGGACACTGTTGATTACTTTAAGTTAGAGAAAGTGAGTTAAAACTAACAAACTATACAAAATACTGTCAGAAACCCACCGATTATGTCAGCCTATGTCATTGTAACATATATTCGGTGGGTTTCAGACACTGTTTTGTATAGTTTTTAGTTTTCAACTTACTTTCCCAAACTTAACGTATTCAACAGAGTCCGCGACCATTTTTGTTTTTCGAGCCGATTAAACATAAAAACACTAAACAATTATCCAGTTAGGTAGAAACGTAACTTACCTTACATTTGCTTTCATTTATTTGCTTTTGGACAACTTTTTCGAATCTGTGTATAGTATCCCCCCATCACCCAAATATTAATTACTAACTCACATTTTTGTATACAGAAAACAACAACAAAAAAAACATTTAGCGTTTCAACATTTTTGCTACGTTCGGCTTCATCCACTGATTGTTGGTCGAGTTCAAACCATGAATGATTGATAGAAACTCCTGAGGATCCAGATCAAATTCTGCAAGAGTACAATTTTTTTTCATTTTCGCCTTCTTTTTCACTTTTTGGAGTGGATTGCTGTACTAAGAATATAAGAAACCTGTATTTTCTCTTTTTATTAAATTTTTCCATTACACCAAATTGAGCCACTGCAACGCGTGGCAGGGTACAGCTAGTATAATTATAAAGCTCAAATAATCTTGTAACGTTGTATGTAACTCACTTTCCGTTTTTCGACATTGACTCATAACAACGTAAACAAATAAACACAAATCACTTCTTTTGCAGATTTTGACATGCGCTCTGGAATATTAACGTTATTATTTCGAAATTATTATTTAACATTAGAAGAGTGCGGTTTAAAATAACTTAAACGTGATACAGAAATGAACGATGTAAAAAAACAAACAGATATATCAAAATTTGAATTTAACTATAATAAGTATTATGGTATCTGTTCAGTGCACATTTACCTATAAGTATGGCCAACCATTTATAATTCAGTAACTGTAAAAAAAAACTTTTAAATAATCAATTATAATAAACAGAACGACTCATAGAAATCTATCTATATTCTTTTTTCATTTTAATATACTTTCATAGAAATGGTTCTGTTATGCCAAAAAAAAAACTATTTTCTTTACGTCACAAGTGTCATGCTCATACGTGAATTCCATAGCTAATATAACATACTGACCCAACAGGTTACGGGTAGTCTAGTATATATATATATATATATATATATATATATATATATATATATATATATATATATATATATATATATACTTTTTATTTGTTTTTACATAAGCATTTATATGTCGCTACACATTCATGAGCATGTGAGCATGTTTCAGTCAGCCAGTTACTAGTTAGGTACTAGCTGACCGAAACATGTTCATGAATGTGTAGCGACATAGTAATGCTTATGTAAAAACTTCATTGGTTACTTTACCTCTAGGAAATAATAACCTCGGATTACGTTTGATTAAATAAAACAGAGTTATCTTTCTTCTTTATTTTTTTGTTAATTTTTTTCGATCTGCCGAGCATTTTGTCTTCGTTTCAGTTGGTAAGTTGTGTATTAGGTTGTCGATTGAATTTTTGTCAGCCATTTTTCTCGGGCGCTTTCGATCAGTGATCGTCGTCAGGAGCATTTGTTTGTTTGTTTGTTTGTTTGTTGTTGTTGTTGTTGTTGTTGTTGTTGTTGTTGTTGTTGTTGTTGTTGTTAAAGAGGCTTTTTTTCTGTTACTTTTTTATATGTAATTAATTGTATTTTGGTTTTTATTTATTATTATAGTTGTTATTATCATCAACTGAAACGAGAAAAAAATATGCCCGGCAGATTGAAAAAATCAACAGAAAAACAAACAATTATTGTAAAAAAAAACTTATGAAAGACTTCTGACCTCGGAAAAAGATCGAATGACACTAGGAGAGACTAGTGACAGTTGTGGAAAACCACCAAGTATAGTAACGAGGGTTGTTTTCTCAAATTATCAACATACATATCATGTACATTGGTAATTTCATACATCTTGTTTGTTCTGCGACACACTAATTAATTACTACGTCACAGAATAAAGATATGTGGCCCCATGATGACCAGAAAAGCGAGGGATAGAATAAGAACATCAACCTGGTTAACTCCGCCAATGAACATGGACAGTCCACGGATTTACAATGCTTTTGCGGGCACAATTTTGCAGATGTCAAGGGAATGCGATTCCATCTCACAAAAATGGGATGTCTAAGTCGACAACAACATAAATCTCAATCTGAGGTAAATAAATCAAGTGATCAATAATCAGGATAATTATCACAATACAATCACTTTGATTGTCAACCCAATTCTCCCAATGTGAATGAGAATGCGACTCGTATCAACTGACCTTAGGTAAACGACGAAAGACGAGTTGTCCTTCATTCTCCGAATCAGTTTGAAGGGATTTATCGAAATGAAGTTCTTTCACTAAAATTGTTCATTCGGTGAGCCTTGATCACTTTTGAACGACAGAGAAAAAAAAAGAACTGTTAAAAAAGGCAATAGAAGACAGAGAGGGAAAGAAAGATTCAGAGAAGAGCAAAGACTTCTTAAGAAGCTGCTTAAGAAAATCCCACGTGACCGGGAGTCGGTGAGAAAACGATTGTCTGAATTAAAGGGAACTTATGCTTTCAAAAGCTGCTGAAAACGCAAAGGAATCGTCGACAAAAGAAACGAAAAGTGAGTCGCGACTTTGAACAAAAAAACAAAAAACAAAAAGCATTTAAGTTCCTCAAGAAATTGTTCGAGAAGGAAAAAGACGGGGTCCTCAATATTCCGAAAGAGGAACTAGAAGCACAAAATATACCGACCCACTCATCGACAATCCGCTGGGTTCTTTTAATGAATAAAACCGTCCACGGTCCCCGAGAATAAAGGTCGATAATTCACCTTTAAAACAAGGTGAAATAAAAGAGTTTGTCGGGAAAGCGAGAGCAAAGAGTTCACCGAGAATAGACGGTATTTCCTATAAATTTTATAAAAGATGCTCTAAGTTATTGGCAATCCTCTGGAAGTTGTTAAAGACAGCATACGCAAAGAAGTTTGGAGCAGAGAAGTGGAAACTGGCAGATGTAATCCATATACCAAAGAACAAACTCCCAAACCCTGGACCAATTTCCTTAATGTAGAAGATAAGACATTTTTCCGATGAAAGGATGACAAAATTCGTGCTAGACAATCACTACGCCAATTCTTCAATACAGAAGGCTGGAATTCCCGACTGTATTGAACATACCACCATGTTGTGGGACCAAATTAAAACGGCTAAAAATAATAAATCTGCCGAATTTCATGTCGTCTGGCAAGACTTAGAAAATGCGTATGACTCAGTAAGATACCAACTACGTGAGAAAGCAATGGAACTTTTGGGGGGTTCCGGAAGATATCAGAAATCTCATATTAGCGTATTTCAAATTTACACATATGAGATTTTCTAATTATAAATATTGAACTAACTGGCAAAAGTTGACTATGGGTATAGTCTACTATACATTGTACTCTACATTGCACTGTAGAGAATCTACTGTTGATTTTATAAAATTATTTTTATATAATAGCTTGAATTAAAATTTAAAATCAAAGTAGCATGGTTAAAAGTCAAGTATCATGGTTCAATTGTGCTCTAAAACGAAAAATTTATTTCATGTAGCGAAGTCATGCAATATATCATTAAAATTTTGTTTTCGATATAAATCATGCTATCAATCAATCTATCTTCGTGAATTGTTAAGCTCAAATGATTTGTTTAGAGCGCAAGAAACTTCTTTCGCCAAATGCTACAGTTATAGATAAAAATATTCGGAGTGCAACAAAGTAGTTTAGGAAAACAGTGTATCTTTTATTAGTAGATAGATAAGTCGAAATTTCTAAAAGATGCCTTAAAAATTTCACTTCCTCAGCTTGTTCTCACCCATATATCTGCTGATTGGTCTGTTGATGGCGTTCATGCTTGCTCAAGACTTCCCGCCAACTTTAGTTGTGATTGCGTTGAAAACTGACAAGACACCCAAATAGATTGTGCTTTGATTTCAGCTGTTCAAGTCTTGGCTGCAAGGACTGAATTGCAGTTTCTGCAATTCTGTTAAAGCAATTCCTGTAGTTATCTTCATCATTTGCAGATGTGAATCTTCAACGGATTCGTCATATTGTCTCTTCCTTTTTTTATTCTTGGCTGGAAAGATTGCAACAACTTCCATGCCTTCAGTCAATTCTTTGGCCGCAACAAGTATCTGAACAATCCCATCAACTCTCAGATTCCTTAGCAAAGTCATCAAATTGTTGAACAAATCCAACGTTCAAATCCAACGTTCAAATCAAAATTGTTGAACAAATCCAACGTTCAAATCCAACGTTCAAATCAAAATTGTTGAACAAACCCAACGTTCAAATCCAACGTTCAAATCCAACGTTCAAATCTACTGTTTCACGTTGCAGCTCTTTACTCATAAAATTGACTTGGAAAAGCACGTTGGCAATGGACCTGAGGTCATCACGTCAGCATCAGACAAGGCCAGACTATTTGCCAATAACTTTGCAGCTAATTCTACCCTATACGACAATGACCATCAACTCCCTGTATTTCCTCCTATAACAGACAACACGCTATGCAACATACAAATAGCTGTGCGTGAGGTCGCCAAGCTAATCAAGAACCTTGATTCCAGTAAAGCAACTGACCCTGGCGGCACTCCAGTTATAGTGCTGAAAAAGCTCCACCCAGAACTTGCCCCCATACTTACAAAACTGTTTAAGCGTTGCCTTAAGGAGAAGTGCTTTCCAACACCCTGGAAAACCTCATCAGTATGCCCTGTATTTAAGAATTCAGGTGATAAGTCATCTCCCTCTCAGTACAGACCAATAAGTCTCCTGTGCATCATGAGTAAGTTGCTGGACTCCAATAGAGAAGTATTGACTTGGAAAAGCACGTTGGACGATAACATAAGCGAAGCTAAGAATTTGTACTATTTTAATGATTCATTCAATGTTTCTGTTTCGCTTTTAATCATCGCTTCTTCAGCATCTTCAGCTAATTCATCGACTGCGTCACAAGTTTCTGCCAGTTGATAACGAAGGGATTTGACGCTATCTATTCGAAAATTCAAGCTTGTTTCGCATAAGGGTTTTAGAGATTGGAAACATGTTTTCTGAATACCGACCATCTCTTTGTAGATGTTGAGAAGATATACATGTATTGTACAATTCTAAAAAAAAACATAGCGCATCAAGGTATGATTCAGTCATGTCTGCTACAACCAGATTGTAACTATGACATGCACATAGAGTGAAAAATGATCTGCTGTTAATATTTAAAAGCCGTTTTTGAACTCCAGAATGAACGCCTTTCGTGATGGCACTATTATTATAACCTCATCCACGAATATTATGAACATGTAATTCAAGATTGTCAAGCTTATTTACCAGTAAATCGCATAAGTTCTATCCAGTAGTAATTTCCACATGAAGGAACTTATGAAACGTTCATGTATAGGTACAGGCTCTTTCACATTGACCCATCTAATACATAGCGGGTAGTTAATGAGAGCTGCTGTTTGTGATTTATGTTTGGAGTACAGTCCAATATTGCTGGAAAAAAGCATTGCATTTGTGATGTTTTGAAGGATAGCATCTACGACAACATCCGCTACTGCAGTAATGAGTTCGTTTTGAATCCTTTTCTCCATATAATGATCATGAATTTCTGCATTGCTAACACGTCGGAGATGTTCACCCGTTATTGGATCAAATGTTAGAATTAAAATAAGGCCCCCAAAAAATCTCATTACTTCGTTCTCCAATTCTTTCAATTTAAAAGCTAAATTGCGCTCTTCTAGAAATTGTACAATCGAAACCAGTCTGGGAATAACTTGATCCCAACGTTTAATCATAATAAGAAATCTCCCGGTGAGTTTTGTCAATGTCTGTTATTAGACTTAGTTTTGCTCCAGATTTACAGCAACTAGTCATGGTATCTAAATGCCCGTGAGATTGTTCATGTTCTGCATTGTAGCACAACATTGTAGCACAACATTGTAGCACAACATTGTTGCACAACATTGTAGCACAACATTGTACCACAACATTGCCACTGGTCAAACCCTTCGTTGACAAACGAGCTTTTTTTTTTTTTGTTTTCCTTGTATGTAACAGTAGAAACAATAGATCTTGTCTGCTGATTGTGTATATCAACAGAGGACGCAAAATTGGAAACCGCACTAACACTATGCGGGTTTAACCGGATTCCTCCAAAAGCGGGAGTTCCATGGAAGTTTGAAATTCACAAGCAGTCCCCATTCGCATGTATATCCCCATATACACATTTTCCCTTGATCTTTTCAGTAATTTTCTATCCATTTTACACTGTATATCTGCAAAACATAAACACAATAAAAAAATCAAATAAAAAATATATAAAAACGGATACCTTTAAAACGTAGGCGAAGTAAAATAAAAAAAAAATTCTTTCCTTTATATATATATATATATATATATATATATATATATATATATATATATATATATATATAGAGAGAGAGAGAGAGAGAGAGAGAGAGAGAGAGTAATTTATAAAATATATATGGCGATTAAGCTACACTGAATATTCCGCGTTTCATCCACTCTAGGACTCCTCAGGCTTATGCGCGAATTCTGTGGTTGTTTATCGTTTTTAAACGATAACGTTTAACGATAAACCCTAACCCAACCACAGAATTCGCACATAAGCTTGAGGAGTCCTAGAATGGATGAAACGCGGAATATTCAGTGTAGCTTAATCGCCATATATATTTTATAAATTACTAACTAGCTCTACCTACGTATTGAGCACTTTTGAAGTAAATACTTAAAGTTTGCACATAAATCTATACTTTCGTATATTAATTTTATGTGAGTAAATAAAGTAGTTATATATATATATATATATATATATATATATATATATATATACTAGTGATGGAACAATTTATTCGAATTAGAATTGGGAATCGGAAAAATCTGTGCCTATTTTTCAATAACAAAAACGATCCCTTTAATTATTGAAATCTCCCACTGCTTGCAGTAATACTAAAATAATGAATATTCATTGATTTTAAACGACCAGTAAAAGTAAAATCTATAGATAATCCCTGACAATTTTTTTTTTTTTACGTTTGAGAAAACATCTGCACATTTATCATGTTTTTTTTTACGATAACCGGGACAAAATACCCATTTAATAGTTAAATATTTAGAAAATTATAAAGAATCGAAATTGGAAACAGTAATTGTATCAGAATCGGGAATTTAGTACGGAATTGGTAATTGTGTTGAAATCGGGAAAATATTGGCATCGTCCCATGTGGCAAACACACTAGAGGAGAACCTTCAATATATATATATATATATATATATATATATATATATATATATATATATATATATATATATATATATATATATAGGTAATTTTTGCTATTGGTTTTTTTTTTTTTTAGCTATATTTGCATTATAAAAATGCCGTCACTTATAAATATATTTTTAATAATTTTTAACTTTTTTGTACGTAAAAAATGATCTTTCTACTATTCTTCGGGACAAGATCAAAGTGTAGTATCTGTTCTTCAGATGCTGCACTTCTATTTCTTGTTCTCTTTCGGTGGAGGAGAAATCCTTCACGACTGAGACAATTTTTATTTTTGTACCTTTTCTCCACGTTAAAAAACGACCCTGGTGTCTAACTCTGTCCCGTGGGGAGGCATAGTAAATAGGTACTATTATATAGAAGTGTGTGTGTGTGTGTGTGTGTGTGTGTGTGTGTGGGCAAGAGAGAGAGAGAGAGAGAGAGAGAGAGAGAGAGAGAGAGAGATATAGAAAGTTCATTTCTCATAGGTTCCGAAACGGCTGAACCTATCCTTTGCAAATTTCACAGAAAAGTAATTTACATGTCTGGCAGTGTTCTTAGATATGTTTTGTACAGAAATTTATCCGATAAGCATCGAAAATCAAAAAAATCCAATAATAAAAATAGTCTTTCTTCTCTTATAGATAAAAATTTTTTTAAGGGGAATAGTGGTTATCCCTGCGCTTTTGTATGGGTGTGAGACCTGGACTATATACCAAAGTGATCTTATTAAACTCGAAAAATTCCATCAACAAAAACTTCGAGCTATACTGAACATCAAATGGTATGACTATGTAACCAACTCAAGCGTTCTTTAGAAAGCAAACAGCTGCAGTATTGAGGCCAGCACCATGAGGCACAGACTCAGTTGGTTGGGGCACATCCTCAGAATGGATGAGAACAGGCTTACTCGACAAACCCTGTACTCGGAGCTAGCCACAGGATAAAGATTTATCGGCGGTCCTCTACAGCCATACAAGGACCAACTCAAGTCCACCCTAAAAAAACACCGGATTTGATCTTCACATCTAGGAAACAACAACTCAGGATTTGAAGATGAGGATCAAATGAACGGATTAAAAAAAAGCAATGAATAAAATAAATAAATAGAACTTAACAATAAAATAGATGGATAATGTAGTCGCAGCCAGAAAAGAAAAAAAACAACCATAAAACCAAAGATACTTCTTTCCTTCACCACACTTCCCTCCAAAACCCTTACTGCTTACATTCACAAAGTATACACCCGACTTTCTTCCAAAGCAGAAAGCACACCCGAATATCTTATAAAACAAAAACGAATGTAATCTTGACGCTTTTTCAATAACGCTCCTTTTTTGTGGTATGACGAGATGGTCCTTTTGAATTAGGATTCCACTGAAACGCATTTATGTAACCAATAATGTTTGTATAATAAACAGTCTCTCTCTCTTTATCTCTCTCTCTCTCTCTCTCTCTCTCTCTCTCTCTCTCTCTCTCTATATATATATATATATATATATATATATATATATATATATATATATATATATATATATATATATACTCGGGGTTTTTATTTTCAAAAGTAATGGACTAATGAATTCAACGAGGTTGTTAGATAGTGCTCAATAAAAAGAGCTGATAATACTTGTTTATTGTTATATAAACATGCTCACATCCCGCTGCTACAAATAGCCACTTGTTTCAATCAAACAACAGATATCATCAGGCAGCGACTTGACTATTCAAAAGTTCAATGAATAATCTATAATAATAAGATTATTCATTGAACTTTTGAATAGTCAAGTCGCTGCCTGATGATATCTGTTGTTTGATTGAAACAAGTGGCTATTTGTAGCAGCGGGATGTGAGCATGTTTATATAACAAAAAAGATATATATATATATATATATATATATATATATATATATATATATATATATATAATTTCGTTAAAACAAAAAGAGAATAGAGCTGAATCAAAACACAAAGAGTCCAATACACTTTTAGACAGAGCTTTATAACAATAATATTTGTCCCTTTAGTTAACACTTTACTGCAGTTTCACTGTGTTTCCGATCGCCAAAACTCTTAATTTCTCTGTTCACTTATACTTCTTAGCCACAATTGGGTCGAAACCATATGTTGTTATTATCGATGCTTGTACCGTTTCGATGTATCACAACTTTTCAGTGTAGCTAGACAAACGAGTACTTCAGACTGAGATCGGAATTCAATCATTTGATCGATAATCGAACTACGTATCCATTGCGCATTCAGCACAACATAAGAAGTCAGTGAAATCTTATATTAAGCAATATCAGTAACCGACAGTGCTCCATTCTTTTACCAACATTTTACATTATCAATAATGTCAACTGGTGATTTCAGTTACCAAAGTGTTCAACCAAGGAAAGCTGGAGGGAGGGGCATGAATAAATTGAACCCTACATACCAACGGTCGGTCCCGTTACACTACAATCAGATCCTTATTTACGGGCCAAAGGAGAAAGAGAAAGGCAGGGTAGAAAGGGGCCAATAGAAATCATAAACCTTTAATAACAATGGGGAAGGGGATAAAATGCAAGGTATTAGTGTTCAAATACATTGTGTTCAAAGAAGTGTGAAGAAAGGGGGTGAAAAAAAAAGGGGGTCACGGTTCACAATTGTTGCGATTCCAAGATCCGTCAGAATATGCTCATAATCGTGTTTCCAAAAGAGAGTTCATTTCATTTCTTGGTAAAGGTGTTCCCTAAGGCTTTTTTTTCCAATATAGTTTAATTTCATAATACAATAATAACGTCTTCCCTCGAACAGCTAGACTTTGGAATTCCCTTCCTGCTACCTATTTCCCTGACTGTTCTGATATTCAGAAGTTTAAATGTAATGTAAAACAACATCCTACTGATCTTTCTTAGGCATGGTCCCAAATAGTAGCCCCTTACGTCAAAGTGGCGACATGCCTTGCTTGGTGTGAACGTGAGTTTAAAGAGAGAGAGAGGGAGAGGGAGAGAGAGAGAGAGAGAGAGATTTCCCTTGCTTATGACTGGTTGATAACGCACGGGTAACAGTTCTTGGCTGTTTCTAGGGCCGTCGGGTTTTAAAACATTCGCTAGTTTCTAGACGCACTGAAAAGCCATGATACAGCAAAACAGCTGTCTGAGGGTAAACACTTTCAAACAGGGCTGGTCTTAACGGACGAAGGTGAATAGGAGGGGGACAATGAGGATAGCCGGAAGAGAAGGGGTGGGGGCGTTCTTCTTATCAGCCGGGTTTGTTCACACACCAGAGTGATAGCCAGATCACACGAATCCCCCCCCTCTCTCTCTCTCTCCCCCCCCTCTCTCTCTCTCTCTCTCTCTCTCTCTCTCTCTGTCTCTCTCTGAGTACATAATAGCGACTTCTTACTCTCTGAGTTACTAGTAAAATAAAATAAATTGCATTAATAGTATTCTAAATACAATTATAATATATATATGTACTAGTAGGGAGACCCGACGTTGTCCGGGATTGAATGAGAATCAACAAATATTCCGTCCTCTCATACTTTTATTATCATTAAAATTGGTGAAATCGATTATTTTTAATAAAATCGATTGATTACCTGTTTTAGTTAGGCACCCCTCCCTCACAGTGTACCGGGAGGAAGCCTCACATGCCTCCCCTCAGTGACAATCCACAATACTTTGTAGTTTCCATTGCACTGTGGAGAATCTACTGTTGATTTTATAAAATTATCTGTAAATAATGCCTTCACTTAAAGTTTAAAATCCTAAAGTCAGGTATAATGTGCTTAAAACAGAAACATTCATTTCGGACGCGCCTCTGTCTTATCAAAGAACCAATTGCTGATTTTATGTAATTATTTTTTTACAAAATCATGGTTCCATTGTGCTTTAAAAAGAAACATTGGGTTTGTATTACTGCTTTTTTTTTTTTTTTTTTTTTTTTACACAGTGATCACTACTTATCAAGGCCCGGAAGCCACTCAGGGATAAGGGTTATTGCAAGTACATTACGTTAGTGAGGAGATTTTATGAAGTGTTTAATTAGGGGGGGGCGGTTCATTAGGAATTTGTTAACATTAGACTTGAAGACATCCAAGTTGTAGTCCGGAGGGAAGCAGGCAGATGGAACAGAGTTCCACAGGCGTGCAGTTCTAAGAAATAAGCTTTGTTCATGAAATCCGCGTTTTGATTTAGGCACAGATATAGAGTGGGGGAAATTTTTCACAGTGGATTCAGCTAGACGGGTGTTTTTCGTGAAAGATTGGCGAGGGGGGACCAGGGATTGGAGTTCAGACGAGCACCTGCCATGAAAATAACGATAAAACAAGGATAGGCTCGCAACGTCTCTTCTGTGGGAGAGGGGTTGCAGGGTAGAGAAAAGGGCATCCCCCACTAAACCACGAAGTCTATTTTGTACTCTGTCAAGGCATGATAGGCTGTTTTTGGCAGCTCCTGCCCAGATATGGCAACAGTATTCCATCCTTGGCCGTACTTGGCTTTTATATAGATAGAGAATTGTATCAGTAGTGAGATATCTTCTGGAGCGGTAGAAGGATCCCACCACCTTTCCAGCGACCTTGGCAACAGACTTGATGTACGTGTTCCATTTCAGATCAGGAGTAAAGGTCAAACCCAGAAGCTTGTCAAAACACGGGGCCTCACCCAGACGAGAGCCATCCATCACAATTGATGCCAGATGGGGATCAGAGCGTTGATGATGTAAGGATAGGAGTTTGGTTTTGGATGCATTAAAGGTAACTAGCTACATCTTCCCCCACTGAACCACGCGCTCGAGATCAGAGGAGAGAGAATCCGAGAGAACTTCGTCATTTACAGCCTTTGATGTGTTGCCGTAGATGGTCGTGTCATCAGCATAGATGTCAACGAATGATTTAAGTATGTGTTTAGGGAGGTCATTGATGTAGATCAGGAAGAGAGTTGGGCCCAGTATTGACCCCTGAGGGACTCCAGCATTTATATTGCAGGCCTCCGATTTTTGTCCATCTACCACTACTCTTATGAGCCTATCGGAGAGAAATGATTTAATGATTGAGAAAACATTTCCAGTTATACCGTAGCTGGAAATCTTGTGAAGTAGACCCTTATGCCATACTTTGTCGAAGGCCTTTGATATGTCAAGAGCAATTGCCCTAGAAAGGAAGCCTTTGTCAAGAGATTCACTAATCCTGTGGGATATAACCGTCAGCACATCTGCGGTAGATCTTGCAGAGCGGAAACCATATTGTGTGTCACTAAGAAGGTTATTCCTGCTGTACACATAGATTCGAAAAACTTGTCAAAAAAACAAATATATAACAAATAAATGTTATCAAAGGCAAGATAAGTTGCTTTTCTACCTAACTGGATAATTTTTTAGTGTTTTTATTTAATGTAACATGTTTATTCAGCTCGAAATACATACAATGTTTACCGATGTATTCAAAAATTAAAAATGGCGCCGAACTGTCTATTGAACACTGTAAGTTTGGATAAATGAGTTAAAAATAAAAAAAGCTATAGAAAATAATGTTAAAAAAAAACACCGAATATATGTTAGTCTATGTCACGGTAACATATATTGCCCAAGTTTCTAGTAGTATTTTATATATATATATATATATATATATATATATATATATATATATATATATATATATATATATATATATGTATGTATGTATATGTATATATATTAATATATATATATATATATGAATATATATATTAATATATATATATATTAATATATATATATATGAATATATATATATATTAATACGTATATTAATATATATATATTAATATATATATTAATATATACATATATATATATATATATATATATATATATATATATATATATATATATATATATATATATATATATATATATTACGTTAAGAAGATAAGGAGTAGTTACATTGGAACTTTATTACATTATCAAGTCAATAAAGGTTATAAAAAGAGAAACACACGCACGCACACGCACACACACACACACACACACATATACATATATATATATATATATATATATATATATATATATATATATATATATATATATATATAATCGGATTTATATATATATAAACAAAAACAATGTCCGAAAATGAAAGAAAATACTGAGGTAGATATAGTTTTAAAACGAGCCTCTTCCACCTCCAAAACAAAATGAATTTGTATATTTTTAAGTACTGCACAATGCACAAGTGCCCCCGAAATGACTTTTAAACGATAAGCTCCCCTCCCCGTGTTAAGAATGGCTTTCGAAATTATTATTTTAGCGCGGTACCAAAATTACATAAGACCGTGTTTACTTTTTTGTTGTTTTGTAATAACACAAGAATTATTTAAACTGAATTAATTCTTCTCGCTTTCTTTTCTTTGATAATACGTGTTTTCTTTCTTTATTTTTGTTTCGTAACGACACAAAAAGTGTTAAAACTAGAGTATTTTTTTTTAATAAATACTTGGTTTCGTTTTTCGTATCTTGACTCCGTGATCAAGTTGGTTTTTTTAAGCAAGAGTTAAAAATAATTTTCAAAAATATTATGGGGGTCATCTCCTTCAAGAACGGTAATAAAATGTCTTTTCAATCGATATTTATTCAATAAGGGGCGAGTTTTCCTACCTAGCAAAAAGGGGGGATTTTTCCGGGTACGAGTTTTCCGGGTACGGGTTTTCCGGAGACGAGTTTTCCAGTGACGAGTTTTCCGGGCACCATAGAGGATACATCCTTTTTAAACATGGAATTCAGAGGTAGATTTGATATAAATGAACAGAAGCTACCCCAGTCAGTCATAGAGTATCGATATACTGTACGATGGAGAGGTACGTCTGAGTACTTATTACATTTCATTTTTATCTTAATTGATACAAGAGAGTGGTCGGAAGATCCAAGTGCAATCCAGAACGGAAACGGAACATAGTCTAGGGCAAGTTGTGAGAAAAAGGTCTAGGAGATTCGCATACTGGCCGTCATTGTCGGGCACATGGGTGGATTCTTGGACAATCTGTGAGGTCATAAGGAATGGAGGAATCATAACAGAACCTCCCCTCATTATCGGTCTTGTTTGAGTGGATTAACAATTCCACATTGTGGACATTGATGTCTCCACATACGTGAATGTTAGCTGAAGGATAAGTAGATAGGACGTGGTCAATTTTCTCATATATATATATATATATATATATATATTAGTGTTGAGACGAATAATCGGAATCGGGAATCGGAAAATCAGAACTTTTGAGAGTATCGGAATGGAGAAAATGTGAGCTTTATTATTATTATCGATTCCAAAACGATTCTTTTATTTTTTCCTATAAATTATAAAGAAACACATTTATCAGAAGAATATTTATTTTTAACATGAAAGTAAGAGACCCGGAACCAGGATTTAGTGTTTCAGTTTATTTTATTGGTAAATTATGGCAAACAAAGTAAAGAATCAAGAGTTTACTTAATTTTATTGCCTTATGAAATTCTTTGAAATGCTCACACTTATTTTAGCACCTAGGTGCTAAAATAATAAGTTATCCCTACGAGTTAAGCCGCTCCTGATAAGTTTTATCTTTAATTTTATTGGCGCCAACCTGGTCTCTTGTCTGGAGTGGCGACCTCTGAAATAATCCTATGTTTTATTACGTTTATTTTTGCCACAAGGGAAAATCTATAATATAAATCCCACCTGTCTGCTTAAATGTATGTATGTATGTATGTATGTATGTATATATATGTATGTATGTATGTATGTATGTATATATGTATGTATGTATGTATGTATGTATATATGTATGTATGTATGTATGTATGTACGTATATATGTATGTATATATGTATGTATGTATGTATGTATGTATGTATGTATGTATATATGTATGTATATATGTATGTATGTATGTATGTGTGTATATATGTATGTATGTATGTATGTATGTATATATGTATGTATGTATGTATGTATGTATGTATGCCTAAAACTTTCGATAGAAGCGACGGATTTTTAAGAGATAGGTATCGTTTGGAATGTCGATCCTTCGGACGACAAATATCGAAAAATTCCTTAAATACATTAATTCATTCACCCTCAACTGGGCACTTTTCTACAAGGAGGGGTTGCTTTTTTCGCCGATATTTTCGAAAGTCATCTGCTCTTTTCGATTGACTAGCTTTAATTTAAACCTTCGCCACTTCAGGTTTAGCGATGGGCTTAACAGCAAAGACGTCAGATTGTTTTTCACGTTCTTTTCCTCTTTCACAGTCCGGGTTTGAGCCTGCCTGCCTACTACCGCTTTTTTTTTATATGCAACACACACCTCCAAACACCCGGGCAACGCCGGGTACCCAGGCTAGTCATATATAAAAATCAAAATTGGGGATAAAATACGTAAAAGATGGATGTTTAGAAATTTATCAAATTATAAAAATATAAATTATAACCCTCTCAATGAGATTCTACTTTTTTAGGCGATTATATGTGAACACACTGAAAAAGAAAAATAATTATTGTAGAATTTAGAGTGGATTGAGTTGCACACATAAACTTAGCGTAAAATGACCCCCTTTTTCCAGGCCATTCTAACTTTAAGGGCAGTTAACCAATTTTTTTATGATTAACCTTAAGTCTGACTGACTATGTCATAAAACCACTCGTGATCGCTTTATTCTTCCGTTTACCATCCAGACTTAGGGTTAATATGAAGAAAAAAGGACAGGTTTTGTATGACTATTTGCAATGTCATATTTTATACTAAATTTTGATCAGGAACATTAACATGACTAAGATTTTAAAACAAAATTTACTACATCTTTAAAACGCTGTCTGGTCCGAAAGGTCATTTTCTTTATATTTCAACTTCATATGCAAAACCGACTCCCCCCCCTTCTATATTTATTTATTTTATTTTTATTTTTATTTATTTATTTATTTTATTTCTTTTATTTATTTTATATTTTTTTTTTCAGGCCGTTAACACGTAATCGCTTGAAAAATGAAGACTCATATTTTTATTTTCTGGCGAAAAGAAATAAAGATTTCTGCAACCTATGCTAATCATAGGTTGCAGAAATCTAATGGGAACTTTATTTCTTTTATAACGAAATTTTATAATTGCGAATAGGCGAAAAAAAAATGATAATTTTTTCCATGTTTTCAAAGTAATCACCTGAAAAAAATAGAATCTTATTTTTGGGGATGGGCTAATAATGGTAACTAAAGACCTTAATCTACACCTTTGTATTATTGTTATTGTTGTTGTTGTTGTTGTTGTTGTTGTTGTTAGTAGTAGTAGTAGTAGTAGTAGTATGTCTGCATTATGTTTTTTTTTACATTAAAACAAATGAATCTAATAACCAATTAGATTTAATAATTAGGATAAGAAATATGAACATGTTTTTGGAGAAAGAGAATTCTCACAATAGGTCACCTCTCTGAAATTTCCTTGTTAAAAATGGGTTTCTAAGAAATTATTTTAATAGGAGAAGGATTTCTTAAACTATTCTCTTTTTACACCGTTCTCTAATGTACATACAAATCGTCGACTATTTTCAATTATGAAAAACATCGAATAGCATTAAGAACGAAACTTGCAAACCGGCTTTGTTTTAAAATAAATATAAATCTTTGTGTCTCGTAACTTTCCATTACAAGGAAAACATTTGAGAAAAATATTTAGAGAGATTTACTCATGCCAAGTATATATTTTACATTTTGCAAAAATAAATATGGACATTACACAGGGTTTTACAGTAATTAAACAATTTTTCTTCAAGCAATAAATCTCTAATTGAATATTGAGAAAATTTAAAAGAATCTGAATTGGTACTCGTATCAGAATCGGTAATTGTATTGGAATCGGGAAAAATTCTGGAATATTCTCATCGTCCCATGAAATAAATAAAAATAATATTGCATTGTTCCAAAAGTTTGTAAACATTTGCGAAAATTTAATGTTTATGCAATTCTTAATTGTTTTTTTTTTTTGTTTTGTTTTTTTTAAACGTTTTTATTATTATAGGGATCTTCATCTTTCTATTGCAGGTAACAATTGGTAAAATTGAGCTGCAAGTTTTGATTTCTGCTGCTAAAAAAGATTTGTGCTGCCGAAGGTAAAGGAACAATTATCTATGCGCGATTTCAAAGTGATGCAAGCGTTTTGATTCGGGCGACATAAGTCGTGAAGATAAGCCTCGTTCAGGAGAACCGTTAAAGTTGAAAAATGGAAACTTGCAAACTGGGTTGAACATTGCGCCTTCACCGAGCACTCGAGAATTAGCTGAGGAGCTCACATTTTGAGTTGGTTTGAGTTTGAATGGTCCTGCCATCAGTGCCAAACTTTACTGCAAGTAACTGGACTGGTCTACAAAAAGTTGAAACAAAAGTACCCGCTCTGATCAACTAAAAGTGCGTTTTGATGCTGCAGGACAATACCAAGCCACACACTCTCAGGAAGACCAAAGACGGTGTTGAGGTTCTGCCACATCCAACCTACAGTCTTGACTGAGATCCATCAGCTTACAACCTTTTCTGCTCAATGCAACATTTTGTGAAGGGCTGCTGATTCGACTCGTTTGATGAAGTTAAGGAAGCATGTCAAGAATTCTTTGATGAAGTTAAGGAAGCATGTCAAGAATTCTTTGATGAAGTTAAGGAAGCATGTCAAGAATTCTTTGATGAAGTTAAGGAAGCATGTCAAGAATTCTTTGATTCGAAGCTGAATGCTACTTTGACCAGATTTGAAAGCATGCAGATCGATGGCCGAAAGTCTTGGAAAATGATGTCTCTTTTTTTGTTGTTTTAGAATTAAATTCTTTTTTATTATTTGGTGAGAAAAATTTCAATCTTTTGCAAATGTTTACAAACTTTTGAGAAACCTAACAATAAAATAAAATAAAATTGACATTAAAAGTAAAATTAAGTATTAAACAAATACAATAAAATTCTAAAATAATACAATAAGATTATAAAAGAAATTCAAGAATTTTACTATATTATATTAATATATACTAAATATGTTGAGGAATTAAAAAAAATATTGCTTATTTAATGTGAAATATATTTCAAATGGGAGATTGTTTAGCAATTAATTGCAGAGAAAAATAGAATATTTTAACCTAACCAATTAAAATAAGGTGATAATAGGATCCACGTATCAATATATAGGATGGAACGATAAAGTTGTCGCCCTAAAGAAAACAATACTAAAGCTTTATTTTAAAACTTTTATTGAAAAAATCAATTCAGGTAATTTGATTACGTAGTAGAGCTGACACCTATTTAATGTAGCCGCCTTCAACCTCAATCACCGCCTTGATACATGTCCGGAAGTGGAAGTATGCCTTCTTTATTTATTTATTTTTTTTACTTGGTAGTCACCACTTATCAAGGCCCGGAGGCCACTCGGGGATAAGGGTTATTGCATGTACAGTAATCTATGGGATAATATCATAGTAATTATTAGCAATGGAGATTTGATAAAGTGTCTTACTTAAGGGGGCGGTTTATCAGGAATTTGTTTATGTTGGACTTGAAGACATCCAAGTTGTAATCAGGTGGGGAACAGGCAAATGGAAGAGAGTTCCACAGGCGTGCACTTCTAAGAAAGATTTTTTATTTAGGCACAAATAAAGACTGGGAAAAATTACGACAGTGGTTTCAGCTAGACGGGTGTTTTTCATGAAAGATTGGTGAGGGGGGACCAGAGATTGGAGCTTAGACGAGCACTTGCCATGGAAATAACGATAAAACAAATACAGGCTCGCAACGTCTTTTCTGTGAGAGAGCGGTTGCAGGGAAGTAAGAAGCTACAAAGTTTATTGTGTACTCTGTCAAGGCAGGATAGGCTGTTTTTAACAGCTCCTACTCAGATGTGGCAGCAGTACTTCATCCTTCGACGTACTTGGCTTTTATACAGATAGAGAATTTTATCAGCAGTGAGATATCTACTGGAGCGGTAGAAGGATCCCGCATTTTTCTAGCGACCTTGGTGACAGATTTGAGATACAGGTTCCATTTCAGATCAGGAGTAAAGGTCAAACCCAGAAACTAGTCAAAATATGGAGCCTCCTCAAGACGAGAGCCATCCATTTCAATTAATGCCAGATGGAGATCAGAGCATTGATGATGTAAAGATAGAAGCTCGGTTTTAGATGCATTAAAAGTGACCAGCCACCTCTTCCTCCATTGTACCATGTGCTCAAGATCAGAGAGAGAGAATTTAAGAGAACATTGTCATTTACGGCCTTTGATGTGCTGCCATAGATTGTCGTGTCATCAGCATAGATGTCAACGAATGATTTAAGTATGTATTTAGGGACATCATTGATGTAGATCAGGAGGAGAGTTGGGCCCAGGATGGACCTCTGAGGGACAGCAGCATTAATACTGTGGGCTTTTGATTTCTGCCCATCAACCACTACTCTTATGAACCTATCCGACAGAAATGATTTAATGATTGAGAAAACATTTCCAGTTATACCATAGCTGGAAATCTTGTGAAGTAGGCCTTTATGCTATACCTTACCGAAGGCCTTTGATAGGTCAAGAGCAATTGCTCTAGAAAGGAAGCCTTTGTCGAGAGATTCACAAATCCTATGAAATATAACCGTTAGCACATCTGCTGTAGATCTTCCAGAGCAGAAACCATATTGCATGTCACTAAAAAGGTTGTTTCTGTTGAGGTGGTTGACTACTTTTTTTATTTAATATGGATTCCAGCAACTTACTCATGACACACAGGAGACTTATTGGTCTGTACTGAGAGGGAGATGACTTGTCACCTGAATTCTTAAATACAGGGACAATGATGAGGTTTTCCAGGGTGTTGGAAAGCACTTCTTCTTAAGACAATGCTTAAACAGTTTTGTAAGTATGGGGGCAAGTTCTGGTTCAAGCTTTTTAAACACTATAATTGGAATGCCATCAGGGCCAGTTTCTTTATTGGAATCAAGGTTCTTGATTAGCTTGGCGACATCACACACAGATATTTGTATTTTACCTAACGTGTTGTCTGTTATGAGATAAAATATGGGAAGTTCATGGCCTTCGTTGCATAGGGTAGAATTAGCTGCAAAGTTCGTGGCAAATAGTTTAGCTTTGTCTGATACTGACGAAACGACCACAGATCCATTGATGATGGTTGGGATAGAGCACACGCTTCTGTTTAGGATTCTATTTGCTATTTGCCAAAAGTGGTGGAAACCAAGCCGCTGCTCAGCTACTTTTGATTTAACGGACTGAGCATATAGCTCTCTTGCATTTTTTATTACTCTTTTACAGTGGTTGCTGGCAGTCCTGAAAGCAGTTTTAGTCTTAGTACATCTATTACGTTGGTAGCTATGGAAAAAGTGATTTCGATGGCAGAAGCACATTCTGGGGAGAACCATGGCTGGCTGTTAGGCTTTTGTTGGAATTTTTTGGATAGTATGAATCGGTTTATATATACAATTAACCATTCTGTCAGGTCTGATACTATAGAGGACACATCATTTTTAAACATGGAATGCAGAGGTAGATCAGATATAAATATACGGAAGCTATCCCAGTCAGCCATAGTGTATCGAAATGCTGTACAGTGGAGAGGTACATCTGAAGACTTATTACATTTCATTTTTATCTTAATTGATACGACCGAGTGGTCGGAAGATCCCAGAGGAGATAGAAGGGAACATGAACATAGCTCAGGGGAAGTTGTGAGAAAACGTCTAGAAGGCTTGCATACTGATCGGTAATATCAGGCACACAGGTGGGTTCGTGAACAATCTGAGGTCATAGGCAATGGAAAAATCATGACTGAATCTCCCCTCATCATCAGTCTTGTTTGAGTGGGTCAACCATTCGACGTTGTGAACATTAAAGTCTCCACATACGTGAATGTTAGCTGAAGGATAAACAGATAGGACTTGGTCAATTTTCTCAGATATCCTCTTAAAGATAGTAACTCTGCTGTTTTGCGGCCGATAGAGGGCAAATATAAATGCGGTGGTGTAAGCAAGTTGAACCTGTAAGCACATAAAAGGTAAATTAGGGTCTTCTCAGGAGATATCCCTACCACACAGAAAGCCATGTTTTATGTAGGCACATATTCCATGCCCATGGCGATCTTGAGGGTCAGATTTAGATGTTAAGTTAGAGTATCCATTAATTATGAACTCATCTAGGAAAGTTGTCGGTCCTATGCCAGTTTCACTTAGGAACAATATGTCTGGTTTCGTCTCCTGTAATTGGGTTTCAACCTCTGGAATGTTGGAACGTAGACCCCTGATGTTGGAGAAGGAGACATGGTAGTAGGGGTCTACGTTGGAGGATGGGGCTCTAGGTTTATTCGTGTATGTTTTCTGGAGATATTTCATGTTGAGGTTTTGGGATTTGTGGAACAGGTCGGTATACTTGGTTAGAGCAGGACAGAGAGGGAAAGCAGAAGAGAAAAAGATAGGAAATTTTTCTTTTTTTTTGTAGCACATGATAAGGTAAAGCTGTAACAATTACCCACTAGTATGGCATCGAGAGGCCCCACCAGAGACTACTGCATGGTCCAGAATCCATTCACCAAATGGCAATACAGCAGCTCCAGTACTTTGCACCTGCTGATAAGACAGCCTTCTTAGTGGTTAATCCAAGGTTCAATCGGTTTCAGCGGTTTTAATGGTAAAGAGGAAAATCATGTGGGGACTTATACAAACCTTGTTAGCGGATGTTTTACTTGGGTTAGATAAATTATAAATCATTATTATTATAAATTATAAATCATTATTATTATAAATTATAAATCATTATTATTATAAATTATAAATCATTATTATTATAAATTATAAATTATAAATTATTAATCATTATTATTATAAATTATAAATTATAAATTATAAATCATTATTATTATAAATTATAAATCATTATTATTATAAATTATAAATCATTATTATTATAAATTATAAATCATTATTATTATAAATTATAAATCATTATTATTATAAATTATAAATTATAAATTATTAATCATTATTATTATAAATTATAAATTATAAATTATAAATCATTATTATTATAAATTATAAATCATTATTATTATAAATTATAAATCATTATTATTATAAATTATAAATCATTATTATTATAAATTATAAATCATTATAATTATAAATTATAAATCATTATTATTATAAATTATAAATTATAAATTATTAATCATTATTATTATAAATTATAAATTATAAATTATAAATCATTATTATTATAAATTATAAATCATTATTATTATAAATTATAAATCATTATTATTATAAATTATAAATCATTATAATTATAAATTATAAATCATTATTATTATAAATTATAAATTATAAATTATTAATCATTATTATTATAAATTATAAATTATAAATTATAAATCATTATTATTATAAATTATAAATCATTATTATTATAAATTATAAATCATTATTATTATAAATTATAAATCATTATTATTATAAATTATAAATTATAAATTATTAATCATTATTATTATAAATTATAAATTATAAATTATAAATCATTATTATTATAAATTATAAATCATTATTATTATAAATTATAAATCATTATTATTATAAATTATAAATCATTATTATTATAAATTATAAATCATTATTATTATAAATTATAAATCATTATTATTATAAATTATAAATCATTATTATTATAAATTATAAATCATTATTATTATAAATTATAAATCATTATAATTATAAATTATAAATCATTATTATTATAAATTATAAATCATTATTATTATAAATTATAAATCATTATTATTATAAATTATAAATCATTATTATTATAAATTATAAATCATTATTATTATAGATTATAAATCATTATTATTATAAATTATAAATCATTATTATTATAAATTATAAATCATTGTTATTATAAATTATAAATCATTATAATTATAAATTATAAATCATTATTATTATAAATTATAAATCATTATTATTATAACTTATAAATCATTATTATTATAAATTATAAATCATTATTATTATAAATTATAAATCATTATTATTATAACTTATAAATCATTATTATTATAAATTATAAATCATTATAATTATAAATTATAAATCATTATTATTATAAATTATAAATCATTATTATTATAAATTATAAATCATTATTATTATAAATTATAAATCATTATTATTATAAATTATAAATCATTATTATTATAAATTATAAATCATTATAATTATAAATTATAAATCATTATTATTATAAATTATAAATCATTATTATTATAAATAATAAATCATTATTATTATAAATTATAAATCATTATTATTATAAATTATAAATCATTATAATTATAAATTATAAATCATTATTATTATAAATTATAAATCATTATTATTATAAATTATAAATCATTATTATTATAAATAATAAATCATTATTATTATAAATTATAAATTATAAATTATTAATCATTATTATTATAAATTATAAATTATAAATTATAAATCATTATTATTATAAATTATAAATCATTATTATTATAAATTATAAATCATTATTATTATAAATTATAAATCATTATAATTATAAATTATAAATCATTATTATTATAAATTATAAATCATTATTATTATAAATTATAAATCATTATTATTATAAATTATAAATTATAAATTATTAATCATTATTATTATAAATTATAAATTATAAATTATAAATCATTATTATTATAAATTATAAATCATTATTATTATAAATTATAAATCATTATTATTATAAATTATAAATCATTATTATTATAAATTATAAATCATTATTATTATAAATTATAAATCATTATTATTATAAATTATAAATCATTATTATTATAAATTATAAATCATTATAATTATAAATTATAAATCATTATAATTATAAATTATAAATCATTATTATTATAAATTATAAATCATTATTATTATAAATTATAAATCATTATTATTATAAATTATAAATCATTATTATTATAAATTATAAATCATTATAATTATAACTTATAAATCATTATTATTATAAATTATAAATCATTATTATTATAACTTATAAATCATTATTATTATAAATTATAAATCATTATTATTATAAATTATAAATCATTATTATTATCAATTATAAATCATTATTATTATAAATTATAAATTATAAATTATTATAAATTATAAATCATTATTATTATAAATTATAAATTATAAATTATTATAAATTATTAATCATTATTATTATAAATTATAAATCATTATTATTATAAATTATAAATTATAAATTATTATAAATTATAAATCATTATTATTATAAATTATAAATCATTATTATTATAAATTATAAATCATTATTATTATGAATTATAAATTATAAATTATTATAAATTATAAATCATTATTATTATAAATTATAAATCATTATTATTATAAATTATAAATCATTATTATTATAAATTATAAATCATTATTATTATAAATTATAAATTATAAATTATTATAAATTATTAATCATTATTATTATAAATTATAAATCATTATTATTATAAATTATAAATTATAAATTATTATAAATTATAAATCATTATTATTATAAATTATAAATCATTATTATTATAAATTATAAATCATTATTATTATAAATTATAAATCATTATTATTATAAATTATAAATCATTATTATTATAAATTATAAATTATTATTATTATAAATTATAAATCGTTATTATTATAAATTATGAATTATAAATTATTATAAATTATAAACCATTATTATTATAAATTATAAATTATAAATTATTATAAATTATAAATCATTATTATTATTAATTATAAATCATTATTATTATAAATTATAAATTATAAATTATTATAAATTATAAATCATTATTATTATAAATTATAAATCATTATTATTATAAATTATAAATCATTATTATTATAAATTATAAATTATAAATTATTATAAATTATAAATCATTATTATTATAAATTATAAATCATTATTATTATAAATTATAAATCATTATTATTATAAATTATAAATCATTATTATTATAAATTATAAATCATTATTATTATAAATTATAAATTATAAATTATTATAAATTATAAATCATTATTATTATAAATTATAAATCATTATTATTATAAATTATAAATTATAAATTATTAATCATTATTATTATAAATTATAAATTATAAATTATAAATCATTATTATTATAAATTATAAATCATTATTATTATAAATTATAAATCATTATTATTATAAATTATAAATCATTATTATTATAAATTATAAATCATTATTATTATAAATTATAAATTATAAATTATTAATCATTATTATTATAAATTATAAATTATAAATTATAAATCATTATTATTATAAATTATAAATCATTATTATTATAAATTATAAATCATTATTATTATAAATTATAAATCATTATTATTATAAATTATAAATCATTATAATTATAAATTATAAATCATTATTATTATCAATTATAAATTATAAATTATTAATCATTATTATTATAAATTATAAATTATAAATTATAAATCATTATTATTATAAATTATAAATCATTATTATTATAAATTATAAATCATTATTATTATAAATTATAAATCATTATAATTATAAATTATAAATCATTATTATTATAAATTATAAATTATAAATTATTAATCATTATTATTATAAATTATAAATTGTAAATTATAAATCATTATTATTATAAATTATAAATCATTATTATTATAAATTATAAATCATTATTATTATAAATTATAAATCATTATTATTATAAATTATAAATTATAAATTATTAATCATTATTATTATAAATTATAAATTATAAATTATAAATCATTATTATTATAAATTATAAATCATTATTATTATAAATTATAAATCATTATTATTATAAATTATAAATCATTATTATTATAAATTATAAATCATTATTATTATAAATTATAAATCATTATTATTATAAATTATAAATCATTATTATTATAAATTATAAATCATTATTATTATAAATTATAAATCATTATAATTATAAATTATAAATCATTATTATTATAAATTATAAATCATTATTATTATAAATAATAAATCATTATTATTATAAATTATAAATAATTATTATTATAAATTATAAATCATTATAATTATAAATTATAAATCATTATTATTATAAATTATAAATCATTATTATTATAAATTATAAATCATTATTATTATAAATTATAAATCATTATTATTATAAATTATAAATCATTATTATTATAAATAATAAATCATTATTATTATAAATTATAAATCATTATTATTATAAATTATAAATCATTATTATTATAAATTATAAATCATTATAATTATAAATTATAAATCATTATTATTATAAATTATAAATCATTATTATTATAAATAATAAATCATTATTATTATAAATTATAAATCATTATTATTATAAATTATAAATCATTATAATTATAAATTATAAATCATTATAATTATAAATTATAAATCATTATTATTATAAATTATAAATCATTATTATTATAAATTATAAATCATTATTATTATAAATTATAAATCATTATTATTATAAATTATAAATCATTATTATTATAAATTATAAATCATTATTATTATAAATTATAAATCATTATTATTATAAATTATAAATCATTATAATTATAAATTATAAATCATTATAATTATAAATTATAAATCATTATTATTATAAATTATAAATCATTATTATTATAAATTATAAATCATTATTATAATTAATTATAAATCATTATTATTATAAATTATAAATCATTATAATTATAACTTATAAATCATTATTATTATAAATTATAAATCATTATTATTATAACTTATAAATCATTATTATTATAAATTATAAATCATTATTATTATAAATTATAAATCATTATTATTATCAATTATAAATCATTATTATTATAAATTATAAATTATAAATTATTATAAATTATAAATCATTATTATTATAAATTATAAATTATAAATTATTATAAATTATTAATCATTATTATTATAAATTATAAATCATTATTATTATAAATTATAAATTATAAATTATTATAAATTATAAATCATTATTATTATAAATTATAAATCATTATTATTATAAATTATAAATCATTATTATTATAAATTATAAATTATAAATTATTATAAATTATAAATCATTATTATTATAAATTATAAATCATTATTATTATAAATTATAAATCATTATTATTATAAATTATAAATCATTATTATTATAAATTATAAATTATAAATTATTATAAATTATTAATCATTATTATTATAAATTATAAATCATTATTATTATAAATTATAAATTATAAATTATTATAAATTATAAATCATTATTATTATAAATTATAAATCATTATTATTATAAATTATAAATCATTATTATTATAAATTATAAATCATTATTATTATAAATTATAAATCATTATTATTATAAATTATAAATTATTATTATTATAAATTATAAATCGTTATTATTATAAATTATGAATTATAAATTATTATAAATTATAAACCATTATTATTATAAATTATAAATTATAAATTATTATAAATTATAAATCATTATTATTATAAATTATAAATCATTATTATTATAAATTATAAATTATAAATTATTATAAATTATAAATCATTATTATTATAAATTATAAATCATTATTATTATAAATTATAAATCATTATTATTATAAATTATAAATTATAAATTATTATAAATTATAAATCATTATTATTATAAATTATAAATCATTATTATTATAAATTATAAATCATTATTATTATAAATTATAAATCATTATTATTATAAATTATAAATCATTATTATTATAAATTATAAATTATAAATTATTATAAATTATAAATCATTATTATTATAAATTATAAATTATAAATTATTATAAATTATTAATCATTATTATTATAAATTATAAATCATTATTATTATAAATTATAAATTATAAATTATTATAAATTATTAATCATTATTATTATAAATTATAAATCATTATTATTATAAATTATAAATTATAAATTATTATAAATTATAAATTATAAATTATTATAAATTATAAATCATTATTATTATAAATTATAAA
>NC_136483.1:199877240-199897240 GCF_053919585.1 Euprymna scolopes
GTCAAATTCGAGAATCTTTCTTCTAAACTTGGGAATCTATGTCAAATGTTTCATTTAGCCACCCTCTTAAATAATCAAATCAATTTCCACCATTAATCATCATCAGGTGTTTTCTCATTGGCTTCCAGACACCCATTAGCCCTTATTCTCAAGTTGGACCTTGATACGTTGTGACCTCCCCCCCCCCCTTCCCTGTAAAAAAAAAAAAAAAAAAAAAAAAAAACACAATCAAAACCAAGATTGTGATCATTCTTAAAAGACATCCATTCAATCTGCATATTTACACACTAAAATGATCTTTTCAGATTTTAGCTTGGTAGACCAATAAACTGACTCTCTCTCTCTCTCTCTCTCTCTCTCTCTCTCTCTTTGGTCTTGTCAGTGAGATGAGGTAGATGTGTTTTCAAAGGACTCCTTTATGTTGCAGATGAGTCATAATGTTTAAGAAATTAACTTTAAAACAAAGAAAATATTAAAACCCGAAAGAATAATGTGCAGCTGTGTAACTATAAGAAACACCAGAGATCACAAACATTACATGACACGTGACATGACACGTGACAGCTATATTTGTTTTTGAGGCAAAAATTCCCCTAACGTATTCCATGGAAGATTCATAATGCATAACTCTTTAATAGGAAATTAGAAAGAAAATATTAAAACCCAAAAGAATAATGTGTTGTTGTTGTTGTTCCACATTGGTGACTAGAAGGAGATGCTATGCTACTACTACTACTACTACTACTACTACTACTACTACTACTACATCAAACATCACAGTCAACATTATACAACACGTGCCAGCCATATTAGTTTACTTTTTTGTAATCAATACTAAATGTGTCAGGAACTAAAGTCAACAGTCAGCACTCGACCAAGTCAAGTCAGTCAGTTTTTATTCCTGCTGGCATGCAACAGGTTTAAACTTTACATCACAGTACATATACATCACAGTACATATACCTCACAGTACATATACCTCACAGTACATATACCTCACAGTACATATACCTCACAGTACATATACATCACAGTACATATACATCACAGTACATATACATCACAGTACATATACATCACAGTACATATACATCACAGTACATATACCTCACAGTACATATACCTCACAGTACATATACATCACAGTACATATACATCACAGTACATATACATCACAGTACATATACATCACAGTACATATACCTCACAGTACATATACCTCACAGTACATATACATCACAGTACATATACATCACAGTACATATACATCACAGTACATATACATCACAGTACATATACATCACAGTACATATACATCACAGTACATATACCTCACAGTACATATACCTCACAGTACATATACATCACAGTACATATACATCACAGTACATATACATCACAGTACATATACCTCACAGTACATATACATCACAGTACATATACATCACAGTACATATACCTCACAGTACATATACCTCACAGTACATATACATCACAGTACATATACATCACAGTACATATACCTCACAGTACATATACATCACAGTACATATACATCACAGTACATATACATCACAGTACATATACCTCACAGTACATATACCTCACAGTACATATACCTCACAGTACATATACATCACAGTACATATACATCACAGTACATATACATCACAGTACATATACATCACAGTACATATACATCACAGTACATATACATCACAGTACATATACATCACAGTACATATACCTCACAGTACATATACATCACAGTACATATACCTCACAGTACATATACATCACAGTACATATACATCACAGTACATATACATCACAGTACATATACCTCACAGTACATATACATCACAGTACATATACCTCACAGTACATATACATCACAGTACATATACCTCACAGTACATATACATCACAGTACATATACATCACAGTACATATACATCACAGTACATATACATACGCAGCTATATATCTGAATAGGTTATATTGCACATGCACTATCAGAGTTAGTCTAGGACTGCTTGTTGGGTACTTGATGTTAACATTCATATCTGGAGAAAGCCCCCCCCTCTTCATCATCTAGAGCCCCAGTAGATGGGAATCACCCCAAAGCACCATGTTCCAGATGACTTCTTAGAGTCGTGATCTTAAGAGAATTATAGAGAGGCTTGGACATTCCTAATTTTTTTTTTTTTTCAAACTGAAGTATGACAGACCAACTCATGGACATAACTTTTTTTATCTTACTGTACAGTCAAAAGCCACTCGAGGGTAAGTGTTCATGAGTGTCAGGTGATCTGTAAAACAACATCGTAATGATCAGTTATGGTGGAAATTGGGTAGAAGTTGATTATTTAAGAAAATGGCTCAACAAGGAATTGTTTAAATCGAATTTGAAAACGACAGTGTTATAGTCAGCCAGGAAGCAATGCTGTAGTATTGTGTTCCACAAAAAGGTACTTCTCGGAATTAAACTTTGATCATAGATTTTTTTGTTTAGTTTTAAGCACGGACAGAGAGTGAGAGAAATTGTTGATAGCGGCTGTAGCTAGACGAGTAGTGATGCATGAAAACATCTAAAAATGATCCCATGAATCTAAAAATGATCCCATGAATCTAAAAATTATCCCATGAATTTAAAAATGATCCCATGAATCTAAAAATGATCCCATGAATCTAAAAATGATCCCATGAATTTAAAAATGATCCCATGAATCTAAAAATGATCCCATGAATTTAAAAATGATCCCATGAATCTAAAAATGATCCCATGAATTTAAAAATGATCCCATGAATTTAAAAATGATCCCATGAATTTAAAAATAATCCCATGAATTTAAAAATGATCCCATGAATCTAAAAATGATCCCATGAATTTAAAAATGATCCCATGAATTTAAAAATGATCCCATGAATCTAAAAATGATCCCATGAATTTAAAAATGATCCCATGAATCCAAAAATGATCCCATGAATTTAAAAATGATCCCATGAATCTAAAAATGATCTCATGAATTTAAAAATGATCCCATGAATTTAAAAATGATTCCATGAATTTAAAAATGATCCCATGAATCTAAAAATGATCCCATGAATTTAAAAATGATCCCATGAATCTAAAAATGATCCCATGAATTTAAAAATGATCCCATGAATCTAAAAAATGATCCCATGAATCTAAAAATGATCCCATGAATTTAAAAATGATCCCATGAATCTAAAAATGATCCCATAAATCTAAAAATGATCCCATGAATTTAAAAATGATCCCATGAATCTAAAAATGATCCCATGAATTGGATCATTTTTGTTAATAGGATCATATTTTTTTGGAATAAGTTGTCAAATGAAATACAACACTCACATAGAATATTTCCAACTCGTCTAGCTACAACCATTGTAAATAATTTCCATTTACTCTTCTGTGTATTTAAAACTAAAAGGAACTTCCATGAACAAAGTTTCTTCCCTGTAACTACCAGTCTGTGGAACGCAATACACCATCATAACTTCTCAGCTAACTACAACATGATCATTTTTTTTATTGCATTTTCACCCCAAACAAGGCAGAGTGCCACTTTGATATAGGAGGTTATTATCTGGGACATAATTTGCAGGGATACTATGTAGGGAGTTGAGCACTTCTGCATATCAATACAGTCAAGAAAGCAGGAACCCGGAAGAGAATTCCAAAGTCAAGAAGTCCTAGGGAAGAAACTATTAGAGTAGAAGGCTTTCTTACATATACGGATTTTTTCTGTGTAGGGGTGGGATTTTGCTGCTTCTCAGGTTTATCAGGGGTATTACACCGAGGGGGTGCAAGGGTTTGTAGTTTGTAGGATCACTTATCATTAAAGTACTTGTAAAATAGGCAGAGGGTTGTAACATTTTGTCGATGGGACAACGGTTGAAGCCTAACTGACAGTTCAAGACCCATTAAATTGACGACTCTTTTGAAGCCTGTCTAGGAATGAAAGACTAGTAGCAGATGCACCATCTAAAACGTGACAACAATACTCCATACAGAGGCAAATGGTGGCCTTATAGAGGTACAGGATACTCTCAGGCATAAATAACTTTCTAATATGGTAGAGAGAGCCCAATTTCTTTGCAGCGGCCTTGGCAATGCCCTCAATGTATCTGTTCTTGCTCATACCCCTTGTGTATATTAAGCCAAGAAGTTTGAAGACAGTACTTTCAGGTAATGTATCATTAGCCATGGCTGTGAGTGGTTGAAAAGGTTTCTTGTAATTATTAAAGGAAACAAGCTTAGTCTTGGCAACATTGAATGTGACCATTTTTGCCACCATTCTATTACAGACAAGAGATCTTCCTCTAGTGTTTCTGGTATTGCCTTGGATATGATATGTGTTCATTCATTTTTTGCCTCGTGCCTTTTATAGAGCATGATGCCATCAGCAAATTTACACATCTCAGAGACAATTTTATCAGGGAGGCCATATATAAATATCAGAAATAATAAATTATATCGATACTCTATGGCTGACTGGGATAGCTTCCGTACATTCATATCTGATCTACCTTTATATTTCATGTTTAAAAAGGATGTGTCCTCGATAGTATAAGACCAGACCGAATGGTTAATTGTAGGCATAGACCGATTCATACCATCCAAAGAATTCCAACAAAAACCTAACAGCCACCCATGGTTCTCCCCAGAATGTGCTGCTGCTATCACGCACAGAAATCACTTTTTCCATATCTACCAACGTAATAGATGTACTGAGACTAAAGCTGCTTTTAGGACTTCCAGCAACCACTGTAAAAGAGTAATAAAAAATGCAAGAAAGCTATATGCTCAGTCCGTTAAATCAAAAGTAGCTGAGCAGCTGCTTGGTTCCCACCAGTTTTGGCAAATAACAAACAGGATCCTGAACAGAAGCATGCGTTCTATCCTAACCATCATCAATGGACCTGAGGTCATCTCGTCAGCATCGGACAAAGCCAAACTCTTTGCGAAGAACTTTGCAGCTAATTCTACCCTATGCGACGAAGGCCATGAACTCCCCATATTTCCTCCTATAACAGACAACACGCTATGCAACATACAAATATTTATGCGTGAGGTCGCCAAGCTAATCAAGAACCTTGATTTCAGTAAAGCAAGTGGCCCTGATGGCATTCCAATTATAGTGTTGAAAAAGCTTCAACAAGAACTTGCCCCCATACTTACAAAACTGTTTAAGCGTTACCTTAAGGAGAAGTGCTTTCCAACACTCTGGAAAACCTCATCAGTATGTCCTGTATTTAAGAATTCAGGTGATAAGTCATCTCCCTCTCAGTAAAGACCAATAAATCTCCTTTGCATCATGAGTAAGTTGCTGGACTCCAATAGAGAAATAGTAGGATAGGTTCATAAAAGTAGTGGTTGATGGGCAGAAATCAGAAGCCCACAGTATTAATGCTGGTGTCCCTCAGGGGTCTATCCTGGGCCCAACTCTCTTCCTGATATATATTAATGATCCCCTAAAACACATGCTTACATCATTTGATGCCATCTATATTGATGCCACGACCATCTATGGCAACACATCAAAGATTGTAAATGACAAAGTTCTCTCTGATTCTCTCTCCTCTGATCTTGAGCGCATGGTACAGTGGAGGAAGAGGTGGCTGGTTACTTTTAATGCATCTAAAACCAAGCTCATATCTTTACATCATAAACGCTCTGATCCCCATCTGGCATCATTTGAAATGGATGGCACTCGTCTAGGGGAGGCTCCATGTTTTGACAAGCTTCTGGGTTTGACCTTTACTCCTGATCTGAAATGGAACATGTGCATGAAGTCTGTTGCCAAGGTCGCTGGAAAGATGGTGGGATCCTTCTATCGATCCAGAAGATATCTCACTAATGATGCAATTATCTATCTATATAAAAGCCAAGTACGTCCAAGGATGGAGTACTGTTGCCACATCTGGGCAGGAGCTGCTAAAAACAGCCTATCCTGCCTTGACAGAATACGAAATAGACTTTGTAGCTTAGTGGGGGATGTTCTTTTCTTCTCCCTGCAACCTCTCTCCCACAGAAGAGACGTTGCGAGCTTGTCTTTGTTTTATCGTTATTGCCATGGCAAGTGCTCGTTTGAGTCCAATCTCTTGTTCCCCTCACCAATCTTTCATGAAAAACATCCGTCTAGCTGAATCCACTGTCAAAAGTTTCCCCACTCTTTATCTGTGCTTAAATCAAAACGTAGGTTCCATGAACAAAGCTTCTTTCTTAGAAATGCCTGCCTGTGGAACTCTCTTCCGTTTGCCTGTTTCCCACCTGACTACAACTTGGATGCCTTCAAGTCCAACATAAACAAATTCCTGATAAACTGCCCCCCTTAAGTAAGACACTTTATCAAATCTCCAATACTAACGATTACTATGACACTATCCCATTGATTACTGTACACACAATAACCCTTATCCCCGAGTGGCTTCCAGGCCTTCATAAGTGGTGACCTCCATGTAAAAAAAAAAATAAAAGAATGTCCATGGATCACCTCCTAAGGCGCACTCACATTACGTATGACAGAATCCTTCAAGCATTGACAATAAGATGTTTAAAATACTAGGCCAGATTATTTATTTTGATTTAAATAAAACACAATGAAAACATGAATACTTGAACTAATAACTGAAATCAAAATACAAAGAAGTATTTTCCATGGTGATTACCTACTACCACTACTACTTATCATAGCCATAATGCCCCATAACAATATATAATACTAAGAAAATGCCAAGCCGGATAAAAGTTTACTAATACAGAAGAAAGAATGAACTCCCTTATGTACATGGATGATTTGAAACGTTTCCCAGGAAACAAAAATAAATAATAAACACAACCAGAATCTTTATGGAATTTGGCATGGAAAAGTGTGCAATGCTGATTATGAAAAGTGGAAAACTGGAATCAACAGAAGGCATGGAACTACCCAATCAAACGGAGATGAGAGCATAAGGTGAACATGACAGCTACAAATATTTGGGAGTTTTGGAAGTAAACACCATCAAAGTAACAGAAATGAAATCGAAAATTTTAAAAACTAAACTATATAGTAGACATTTAATTAAAGCTATAAACACATGGGCAGTGTCACTAGTAAAATGCTCTGGACCATTCATAGGTTGGACCAAAGAAGAACCGAGGAATCTCGACCAGAAAACCAGGAAACTTATGACTATGCACAATGCACTACACCCAAGGAATGATGCTGACCGACTTTACATGAAAAGGAAAACTGGAGGAAGAGGGCTGACTTGGATATAAGATCGTGTGAATGACACAAGAAAAGAATTATAAAATGCATAATGCAGAACACTGAAAGAATAATTACCGTAGCAGGAGACACTGAAAAAATGAAGAAAACAGAAAACATTGAGACAAAAGATAAGACGAGAAAAGAAAAATGAAAAGATGCACAACTACACAGACGATTCATTAGGATGACAAAAGATGAGACTAACGAAAACACTTGGATGTGGCTACAAAAAAGAAACCTAATCAGAGAAACTAAATCCCTAACAACAGTCACACAAGAAAACGTGATAAGAATCTGTGGAGAAAGAGACGAAACAGTAAACCACATAATAAGCGAATGCACCAAACAGAATATAAGAATAGACACAATCAAGTCGGGAAGGTAGGAGACTGGTAATTATGCAGACAATTGAATCTTGAACACCCAGATAAATTGTACAAACCGGCAGAAGTAGATGAAAATAAAAGTCACAAAATCCTATGGGGCACGGGCATACAAATAGATAAGCTCATCCAAGCAAGAAGTTCGAATTTTATAACAGTGAACAAAAAGTAAAGTTCTGCTAGATTGTAGATTTCGCCATTCTAGCAGACCACAAAGTGAATATCAAAGAGGCGGAGAAGCAGAGCAAATACACGGAACTGGCCAGAGAGTTGAAAGGGATATGGAAGATGAAGAAAGTCAAAATAACATCAATAACAGTACAAGCACTAGGATCAATACCGAAACACTTTGAAAAAAGAATGGGAGAGATTGGAATCAAAGGAATGACTGAGATACAACCGATAACAATAACAAAAACGCTGAAATATTAAGGAAAACCCTTGAATGCAGAAACTAATACATATGAGCCACAGGCGCTCGCCAGATATATAGAAACGGCCACAGAAGTAAAAACAAAGAAACACTACATGGTATCAAGGAAACTGAAACTATAATTGTAAGCCATCCACCCACTCCACAAAAAAGTGGCGGCATCAATTGATATCATAGCTAATAATCGAGGAGGGTCATGGAGGATGGAAAGACTAAGGAGAAAACCACTAGCCAGACATCCACTGGATGACTATGAAGAGAACTGGGACCTTGAGGAGGCTTATTGTCATGCAAATTCCAGTGAAGACCAATGGTCACTACCAAGGAGAAATCTATGCTAAACGGCTATTGCAATAACGTAAATTAAATTGCAAATATTGTCAAAAGAGTTGGAGAGTACAGAAAATCTAGGGAGACTTGTTGTCACTCAGACTCCAAGGAACACTACAGGTTGTTCTCAAAGAGAATTCTTTGATGATGGCCTGTGTGAAAACTACTGGTGAGTGAAGAAGAAGAAGAAGAAGAAGAAGAAGAAGAACAACAACAACAACAACAACAACAACAACAACAACAATAATAATAATAATAAGTTTTTATGCAGTAAAAGATGATGTTAATAATGATGACAGCCTGAATCTAAAACATGGCAAAGTGACCAATTAAATAATTTTTTACTGTAAAGGTCAACTGGACGGTACAGCAAGGTCAACTGAATGGTACAACAAGGTCAACTGGACGGTACAGCAAGGTCAACTGGATGGTACAACAAGGTCAACTGAATGGTACAACAAGGTCAACTGGACGGTACAGCAAGGCCAACTGGATGGTACAACAAGGTCAACTGAATGGTACAACAAGGTCAACTGGACGGTACAACAAGGTCAACTGGACGGTACAACAAGGTCAACTGGACGGTACAATAAGATGATTGTCTATAATCTAAAGGATAACAATAATAAGACTAACTAAAAAAATGTCCACTGGGAAGGGGGTCAAGATTTTATGATGGAAAATTGGACTTGATAATCGAACAAGTAAGAAGTGATTGATAATTGGATAGGGTGGAGTGGGGGGGGAGAAGAAAAAAAGAGTGAAAGAAAAAGAGATGAAAAGAAAGAAGTTTCTTTTAACGACTGCACAAAATCCTTCTCAACCAAGGATTGCCATGACCTGAGAACCCGTCTTTCAAACTCCTCGGCCTAACATTCACAGGCAACAATTAACTGGAATAAATGCATTGAGGATATTGCAAAGACTGCTCCAAAGAAGATGGGCTCCCTCTATTGTGCTAGAAAATTACTCACACGTGAGAGCATCCTATATCTTTACAAAACCATAATTCACCAATGCACGGAGTATTGTTGCCACATCTGGGCTGGTGTATCTGCCACAGGTCTCCCTCTCTTAGATAGACCAAAACAGAATCTCAACTCTGATAAGTCCTACACTATTGAGCAGACTCCACTCTCTGTTCCCTGGTCACAATGTAGCATCCCTGAAATGCGCGTTGATGAGCTCATAGTAGTTGTGTCTCCTCGATGTACATATTCCCATCAAACTCGACAAGCAGCAAAACCACATACAGTGACTCTCTCCATTTATAACCGAGCGCATATGTGAAAATATCAGTAGCAGTCGAATGATAAAAAGATGGCTAAGAAAGGTACTAGTAGCAGCAGCAGTAGCCGTTAAAGCACATATGCAAATTAGGAAGTGTGTGTGTGCTTGCGTCAAAAGAAAAAGGAAAAATACTCCACATGGTCAAAAAGATGGACGTGTGGCCCTGTGATGGTAGCAAGAGACTTATAAGCTGGTGTTGAGAGGGCAAGGTTTTACTAATCTCATAACAGACGAAATGAACAGTAAAAAAAAAATCAACAAACAAGAAGCAGACATTGTTTGGAAAGTAACAGTAATAAACGACTTGTGTAAAAAAAAAAAAAAATCAAGTGAAGCATGCATGGTCCCCCGTGAGTGCACAGTGAACGAGGCATAAAAAAAAGGACTAAGTTCAGCATTTAGTGGTGAATGCTCTGACGAACTGCAATCACTTGTGCCCCCACGACGTGAGCACCCTCCACAAACCCGACAGGCTGCTAAATCCCACCCCCACACTGTAGAGATCCCTAGATGTAAAAGATCTTTTTACTCCAATAGTTTCTTCCCCAGAACCACTAGACTCTGGAATTCCATTCCAGGTCCCTGCTTCCCCAACAGTACTGACGTGCAGAAGTTCAAGTGTAACGTGAACCGACATCTTGCTGCCCAAATCCCTACATAGTACCCCAGTAGTTGTCTCCCCTGATAGTAGCCCCCTACACCAAAGTGGCAATTTGCCTTGTTTGGGGTGAAAATGTAATAAAAAAAAAAAAAAAAATTGCCCTTCCCCGCATTTAGCCCAAAAATCCCCAAGAGACGTCAAATCCTGATGAAAATGAACAAACAGTGTAGTTTAAGGCCTTAACATATGTAAATTTGAGTTCTACACCATGCAAAAAAAGAAATGATTAAATCCATCATTTGCCCCCCCCCCATTTAGCCTCAAAAGTCCCCAAGGCCTTAACATATTTTTAAATTTGCGTTCAACATGATGTAAAACTGCTAAATAGATATACAGAAAATGTTGGACAAAAAAATAGTCCCAAAAATGAAGTGTTTTTATTAGCCCTAAAAGAGCCCCAAGTTATCGCGAAGTAAAGACAAACAAAATTATATAGAAATCAGTTAGTTATAACTTTTCAGAAAATTTTATAAAAATCCAAGGCATCAATTTTTTTTAATAAGCATAAAGGTGTCAATTTTAGCCATTTTAACCCGAAAGGTACCCCTAGGATGGCAACCGGAGTTTTTCGGAAAATCCATTCTGTTACTTTTTTTTTTTTACTCATATCATGTTTAATGTTTGTGCAAAATTAAAAAAAATTCCAAGGTATAGTTATTGAGAAAAGTGTTGACAGACGAACAGACACATGGATGAATGGACAAGGGTGAATTTACAGGTCCACCCTTCTTCTGTCGGGGGACCAAAATTGACGAGTCGGATTTATTTTTTGTTTATTTGTTTCTTTTCGACAGTGCAAGACGGCATTGGGATCCGAGAGTAAGCATAACGGGCATGTAACACATTTCACATACTGCAAGGTCATTTGTAATTGCACTGCAAGGTCATTTGTAATTGCACTGCAAGGTCATTTGTAATTGCACTGCAAGGTCATTTGTAATTGCACTCATTCTGTTGTGGTCCTGGATATGACCTTAAACTATATCCGATGGTGAGGCCCCAGCTTGCAGGCTTTGGGGAGTATGGAGCCATCTTTTAATTGCATTTGCTCCCAGGTCCACTTTGACCTGGAGTGGTAGTTCCTGTTAGGGTCCCAACTATGAGTTAAATAGAAACGGACTTAAAAAAAAAAATATATACTCTATTAAAAAATTGTTCTTCAAAATCACTGGATTCCGCATTAAATAACCTGAAAAGGGGTGATATGCTGTAAAACAAAAACAAACAAACAAACATTCTGCTGTGCTAAAATCTATACTAGTAAAACCTATACACCCATTATCCAACAAACAAACGCACACTTGCATGCAGTATACTAATATAAATTAGGACACAAACATCATTAAAGTTGAATCAAGATATTTCAATCGATTTGTTCGACCATGTTCATTTATTATTTTTTTTTAACCAAATGAATATGTTTGAACGAATCAACCGATATAGTTTGCTTGAACTTTAATTATGTGTTTGTGTCCTTATTTATTTGTAAGAAATTTTGCAGAAATAAGCAGGCTCCTCATTGGTCAGTTTTACCAACCAGATTTTGTTTGAACCAATCAGATTGATTGTTGTTACTAACTGCCAAGTCGTATTTTTGGCGCTATTTTTATATTTCAGGTCGCCTCAGTTTTCACAAAGACAACAGGTCAAATGGACATAAGAAAACTCACTCGAGGCATGTAGCCTCAAAACCCCTTTGTCTCATTGAGATGTATTAATGCCCTAACGTGGAGCAAAATGCTATCATTATTTGCAAACACCAATGCCATCACGTTGCGCGAAATGTTATATTCTTCACACACTGTTGTGCTCTACGATGGATTGACTTTCTTCGTTATTTGTAAAATGTATCTCCAAGATGAATTTAAGGTCTACATTTTGACCTGCCCTTTGCCTGCCATTCGGACGGTTATTTACCGTAAACTCCACGATGACTACCGGACTCGCAGTATTCATCCTTGGAAGGCGTCACTTAACTCATCGACTTGTTGCAACTATTCTTCAAACAGCGTGGAATCTTGAATCCTGCAAACGTGAAAATAAACCATGAACTACTACCCTTACGGGTGTTACCAGCTCTGTTATAGCAGAAGGCTAAAAACTGCACATCTTTTGTAATTAGGATCATTTACTCTAATAAAATTTACGTTGAAGTTTAAAGGTGAGTTGTGAGTTCTGTTTACTTTCTTCCATTCTGCCAAGGGCAAAACCAAAGTTAGAGAATATCTCACATTATACTAGTATGATTACTTGCTTATCCACTATTCCATAAACTAATTTTCCATTTTATCTGAACTATGGAAACAAACCATTAATAATAAACACACAAACTCAAAAAAGCAAAATATTTCGGTTCACTCGTTCGACCATATTCATTTGAAAAAAAAAATGAATATGGTCGAACAAATCGAGCGAAATATCTTTGTTCATAATGACTTTCTTATTTCTAATATCCATTGCCATGCTCATCCGCTATTCCATAAGTTAAAATTCGATAAACTACACCCTCCCCTCGAAATTTGTAAACAATTGAATTCGATCGTTCAGATCTGTATTACTTTTTTTATATAGTCAACACATGTTGCATATATATATATATATATATATATATATATATATATATATATATATATATATAATCATTTATTTTTGAAATAGATAAATATCACCATCACCTCCTCGCCGCCTTATCAGTTACAACTCCTCCCTCACCCCGGAGTTCTGGTTGGATCAACATGACTCACGCCCCCACTCCCGTATCCTTCTCACTATTCCTGGGACGTTCATTCACCCTGTCGCTGAAACCAGCATACTAGAGTACTACAAGATCATTCAGCAGTATCACGCGGGAGAGTCCGGCTGATGGATAATGGTGGGTGTCTGTCAGCTCATGAGTCAGTCAGTTCTGGACTGATGCCATTAATTCCTCTTGTAACATGCCTCCTCCTCCATCTCCTCCTTCTCCTCCTCCGTTAGAACCGCAATCTCACATATTTCATTTCCCCCCATAGCTTCATATTTTTTTTCAATTAATAACTGCATTTTCATTGTTCTCCGGCTTACATCGACAAGTCGTGGTTTTAATCAGACCAAAACCTCCACTTGTCGATTCCGCCTTCACCCCACCCCCGTGAGTATTTTAAAAAGTGATGGGATGACTCCAATATTTTTTCCAATTTCGATACAATAACCGATTCCAATTCTGATTCTTTTAAAATCTCTAAATACTTAGTTATAGAGTTGTTTATTTATTCTTTTATTTTCAGATTATTGTAAAATCTCATGAAATATGTACATATATTATCGCAGACGTAAAAATACATTTTTTTTTTCAATCTACATTTAGGTTTTTTTGTTTTTTTTTACACAGTGATCACCACTTATCAAGGCCTGGAAGCCACTCAGGGATAAGGGTTATTGCAAGTACATTACGTTAGTGTGGAGATTTATTGAAGTGTTTACTTAAGGGGGCGGTTCATTAGGAATTTGTTAACGTTGGACTTGAAGACATCCAAGTTGTAGTCCGGTGGGAAGCAAGCAGATGGAACAGAGTTCCACAGGCGTGCAGTTATAAGAAAGAAGCTTTGTTCATGGAATCCACGTTTTGATTTAGGCACAGATATAGAGTGGGGGAAATTTTTCACAGTGAATTCAGCTAGACGGGTGTTTTTCGTGAAAGATTGGCGAGGGGAGACCAGAGATTGGAGTTCAGACGAGCACCTGCCATGAAAATAACGATAAAACAAGGATAGGCTCGCAACGTCTCTTCTGTGCGAGAGAGGTTGCAGGGTAGAGAAAAGGGCATCCCCCACTAAGCCACAAAGTCTATTTTGTACTCTGTCAAGGCAGGATTGTTTTTAGCAGCTCCTGCCCAGATGTGGCAACAGTATTCCATCCTTGGACGTACTTGGCTTTTATATAGATAGAGAATTGCATCAGTAGTGAGATATCTTCTGGAGCGGTAGAAGGATCCCACCATCTTTCCAGCGACCTTGGCAACAGACTTGATGTACGTGTTCCATTTCAGATCAGGTTTAGGTACAGATAAAGAGTGTGGGAAATTATTGATAGTGGTTTTGGCTAGACATGTGTTTTTCATGAAAGTTTGACGAGGGGGGACCATAGATTGAAGCTCAGACGAGCATTTGCCATGAAAATAATGATAAAGCAGAGACAGGCTCGCAACGTCTCTTCTGTGGGAAAGAGGTTGCAGGGAAGTGAAAAGGAAATACCCCACTAAGCTACAAAGTATTTTGCACTGTCAAAGCAGGATAGGCTGTTTTTAGCAGCTCCTTCCCAGATGTGGTAACAGTACTCCATCATCTATGCATGCGTGGGGTGGGGGTGTTATAATCGATACATTTTAATTTTACTGGTAGTTTAAAATCAATAAATATTTATCATTTTATTATTAATACCAGCAATGGACAACTAAGTCTTTAACTAAAACAAACAAATAAACAAACAAGCAAAAGAACAATTAAAAGAATCGTTTGTGGCATTGGAAAACTAGTTATACCGTGGCGGTGTTGTCCTGGAGTTTCTTTTACTTGCATTTCTATTTAACTTTTTTTTTTACCAAATGATATTTTTTCTATAATAGGATTTTGAAAATTACATTTTTGATTATTGCACTATCATTTGATAATAAAATTAATTAAATCGTTATAAAAATATAACTGATTAATTACGAAGTTAAAGTTATTTTAATATTTCCTTTTATAAAACTATTACATGTAAAAAGTTTCCAAAACTTTAAATCTTTCAATTTTTTTTTTTTTTACATAGAGGTCACCACTTATCAAGGCCCGGAGTATTAGAGATTTGATAGAGTGTCTTACTTAAGAGGGTGGTTCGTCAGAAATTTGTTTATGTTGGACTTGAAGACATCCAAGTTGTAGTCAGGTGGGAAACAGGCAAACAGAAGAGATTTCCACAGTCGTGCACTTCTGAGAAAGAAGCTCTGCTCATGGAATCTACGTTTGGATTTAGACACAGATAAAGAGTGGGGAAAATTATTGACAGTAGTTTCAGCCAGACAGGTGTTTCTCGTGAAAGATTGGCGAGGGGGGACAAGAGATTGGTGCTCAAACGAGCACTTGCCATGGAAATAACGATAAAACAAAGACAGGCTCACAACGTCTCTTCTGTGGGACAGAGGTTGCAGGGAAGAGAAAAGGGCATCCCCCACTAAGCTATGAAGTCTATTTTGTACTCTGTCAAGGCAGAATCGGCTGTTTTTAGCAGCTCCTGCCCAGATGTGGCAGCAGTACTCCATCCTTGGACGTACTTGGCTTTTATACAGATAGAGAATTGCATCAGCAGTGAGATATCTTCTGAAGTGGTAGAAGGATCCCACTATTTTTCCAGCGTCCTTGGCCACAGACCTGATATACGTGTTCCATTTTAGATCAGGAGTAAAGGTCGAACTCAAAAGCTTGTCGAAACATGGAGCCTCCCCAAGACGAGAGCCATCCATTTCAATTGATGCCAGATGAGGATCAGAGCGTTGATGATGTAAAGATAGAAGCTTGGTTTTAGATGCATTAAAAGTAACCAGCCACCTCTTCCTTCACTGTACCACATGCTCAAGATCAGAAGAGAGAGAATTAGAGAGAACCTTGTCATCTAGGGCCTTTGATGTGCTGCCATAGATGGTCGTGTCATCAGCATAGATGTCAACGAATGATTTAAGTATGTCTTTTGGGAGATCATTAATGTAGATCAGGAAGAGAGTTGGGCCCAGGATGGACCCCTGAGGAACTCCAGCATTAATACTGTGGGCCTCTGATTTCTGCCCATCAACCACTACTCTTATGGACCTATTGGAGAGAAATGATTTAATGATTGAGAAAGCATTTCCAGTTATACCATAGCTGGAAATCTTGTGAAGTAGGCTCTTATGCCATACCTTATCGAAGGCCTTTGATATGTCAAGAGCAATTGCCCTAGAAAGGAAATCTTTGTCAAGAGATTCACTAATCCTATGAGATATAACCGTTAGCACATCTGCTGTAGATCTTGCAGAGCGGAAACCATATTGCATGTCACTAAGAAGGTTATTTCTGCTGAGGTGGTTGACTACTTCTTTATTTAATATGGATTCCAACAACTTACTCATGACACACAGGAAACTTATTGGTCTGTACTGAGAGGGAGATGACCTATCACCTGAATTCTTAAATACAGGGCATAGTGATGAGGTTTTCCAGGGTGTTGGAAAGCACATCTCCTTAAGGCAGCGCTTAAACAGTTTTGTAAGTATGGGGGCAAGTTCTGGTTGGAGCTTTTTTAACACTATAACTGGAATGCCATCAGGGCCAGTTGCTTTACTGGAATCAAGATTCTTGATTAGCTTAGCGATCTCACGCACAGATATTTGTATGTTGCATAGTGTGTTGTCTGTTATAGGAGGAAATATGGGGAGTTCATGGCCTTCATCGCATAGGGTAGAATTAGCTGCAAAGTTCTTGGCAAATAGTTTGGCTTTGTCTGATACTGTCGAGACGACCTCAGATCCATTGATGATGGTTGGGATAGAACGCACGCTCCTGTTCAGGATCCGGTTTCTATTTGCCAAAAGTGGTGGGAACCAAGCAGCTGCTCAGCTACTTTGGATTTAACGGACTGAGCATATAGCTCTCTTGCATTTTTTATTACTCTTTTACAGTGGTTGCTGGCTGTCCTGAAAGCAGCTTTAGTCTCAGTACATCTATTATGTTGGTAGCTATGGAAAAAGTGGTTTCTGTGTGTGATGGCAGCAGCACATTCTGGGGAGAACCATGGCTGGCTGTTAGGTTTTTGTTGGAATTTTTTGGATGGTATGAATCGGTCTATGCCTCATTCGGTCAGGTACTATACTATACTATAGAGGACACATCCTTTTTAAACATGGAATGCAGTGGTAGATCAGATATGAATGTATGGAAGCTGTCACAGTCAGCCATAGAGTATCGATATACAGTACAGTGGAGGGGTACGTCTGAATAAAGATTTGCTAAGAATTTTAAATGATCTTCTGCTCAACACTTTAAAGGCTTCCAAATTCCTTTCACCTTTGGAAAGGTCATGAAGAAATTGATTCTTTTTTTTTTAACAAAATATTAAAACGGATGACTTGTTTACAGATAAAAATGCATTCTGGTCGATTTAATTTCCTAAGTTGATTATTATTTAAATTTTTTTAAACATTTTGTTTTAGTACTTTAAACAATTATATTTTTAATTTTAATAAATATTCGATTAATAGTAAATGAAAAAAAAAACATGTCTAAGTCACATAGATGCGAAAAACACAAACACACAAGAAGTGATCACCCAACTTTAATAAGTATACGTTTAACGTGTCTGTTACGCTCGAACTGTGTTCGCTACAGTTCAAACTTCCCTCGGAATCCCACGTCATCTGGCATCGTTGAAAAGGAACAAAAATAAAGAAATCGGGATTGGCATTTTTTTCTTTTTCAACCAAAGCATTCATTAATGTTACTCTCCCGTGTTGACACAACTTAAGAAGTCTCTCGCTGCCACATGTCCATCTAACCGGGTACGTGTTTCTCTTTCTTCTGACCACACACCATATAATTCTTGTCTTCACTTTACATGTCTGTCTCTGTCGGTGTCAACTTTTTTCTTCTCTCAAACACATGGTGTCCTTTCTTTCTTTTTCTGCAGATGCAAGCCCAAGCACACTTGCCAATTTGCATACGTGTTTAAACGCTGCTCCTGCGACCAATACGTGTCATCCATCCTTTGGCTGCTGTTGATATTTTCCTACGTGCTCATATGTGCTCTCTTACATATGCAAACATGCAGACCATATTGAATGATTATTTTAAGTTGTTTAGAAAATTAAATTATCCTTTCCCGAGCATCACCTACTGCAGTTTCATGGTCCCAATGTTCACAGATCCAGTTAACATTGGTGCCTGAAGAATCAAAAACCAAAAACTGTAATAGAGAACACTAAAATAACAATAGTCTTTATTATTATAAAGTTCCTATTATTTATCTTATCTAAGACTTCTACGCAGTCATGGCTGACAGAACAAAGCATGTTACCATCTTGAACAGTTTCGTTCGAAATTCCGTGCAGATTCCCGAGTTCAACATCAAGATTCCCATGTTCAACAAAATACACCTGAAGAAGGTCGAAGGTTACATCTGTCAAAACATTGTGAAAATAACACTCAACATGAGAACAGTAGTTTGAATAATTCAAATAATACAAATAATTAATCCTCATCTCCAAACATCAGAAACATAATTATAAAACTGCTATTTTATATTGAGCACTATTTGGAAACTTTCAAAACTTCAGTTGTTTTCATTCATCTTAATTCAGTTGTAAATATGGAGAATGCGTTGGCTTACGAATTTGCTTGTTTTGTTTAATCCTGTTAAGATTCAGTTCATGTCTCTCAATCGTAGGCATGTCCCTTTTCTTTGAGAAATTCTCATAGATGTTTCTGCTATTGAGAAGAATTCGACTCTGAAACTTCTTTGTTTTTTTTTTCTCATCAAATTTTTCTTGGAGTTCATATTATTAGATCCATTGCTGTTTCTGCTTCTCTCTATCGCTTCAAACACTTTCTCACAACTGAGACTATTCTCTACAAATTTACTATCAGACCATTCAGTTACCATAATTGGGCTGGCGAATCTCTGTTCCATTTTAGGGTTTTTGATGAGGCACAGAAATGTATCTGCAATTTAATTGGCACCACCTTTTCTTCTTCTCTATAATCTCTCTCTCACAGACGTGATGTTGCTAGTCCCAGTCTTTTTTTATAAATATTATCATGGCATGTCTGTTCTTCATAATTGTTTGACCTGTTTCCTGCTTCTTTTGTTCCAGCTCGTTTGACTCATTGGTCTAGTGGTCTTCATGAATTCATTGTTTTAATACCTGATTGTAATACAGCTTCCTATTCCGGTAGCTTATTTCCAAGAACTGCAGACGTGTGGAACTCTCTTCCGGCTCACTGTTTTTATCCTACCTATAACCGTGGTCTTTTCATCTCTTGTCTTTGCAACAATCATTTTTCATTCTTGTAGCTCAAGTGGCTTCATGCCTTGTAGCATCAAGTGGCTTCATGCCTTTTCTGGTATGATTTCTATACATCCTGTCCATTTATTTGTTTTGCAAACTTGATTTTTGGAGATTGACTCCATAAGCATATACACCCTTAAAATTCCATTAACCTGTGTACTTGTATAAGTATATTTCACTGATTAAAACGAGTAGAATAACAATACTGTGGGGTCTGCGTTCATGCGAGACATTCATAAAAAGGAATGCTTTATTTTATTTTTAACTTGAAAATGATAAAAAAATAAGAACAGAAAAAGTTACAAAAGCGGTTAGAATGGAGTGCAGGTGTATAGAGATATTCTTATTCATTCTTGAATATACACACACATCCGAGGCAATGGCAGAAAACCTAGAAAATGATGTTCAGTCGAATGAAGAAAAAAAGGTAACATTTGATGCTACTAAGACTAAGCTTCTTTCCTTTAACAACTACAAGAAAACTTCTCCACCATCGATTGCTATGACTTATAACATTGTACCTGAAAGCCTATCCTCGGCTTAACATTCACAAGCAATATGAACT
>NC_136483.1:199902240-199917240 GCF_053919585.1 Euprymna scolopes
TATTTAACTATAAATTTGTTATTTTTTTCCCCGATTACTGTAAAAACACATGTTAAATGTGCAGATATTTCCTTAAACGCAAAAATAAACACCTATGGAGAATGATTTATAGATTTTAGTTTTAGTGGTTGTTTAAAACTAACATTTATTATTTTATTAGTAGTGGACTATTTTGCTTAAAAAAAAAAATAAAATAAAGAAACAATTAAAAGGATCGTTTTTTTTTGCATCGGAAAATAGGCACAAGTTTTTCAGATTCCAATACCAATCAAAAGTTCGATTTTTCTGATTCTCAATTCCAATTAATCGTCCCAACACTAATCAAAAGCCTTTGATTGGTTTAGCACCAAGTTTTGCTTCAATATCTTGCTATCTATGAAATTATTTGGAAATGTCTCAACTATCAAATCCTTTCTCACTGAAATCTATATATCAATGAAAGTGAGAATGTGTGTGTGTGTAATGACACTTCTCAACCTATATACTCAACGAATTTTTGATCTACAGACTTGAAATTTAGTATATAGGCTATTCAGACATGTGGAAAACTTTTTAATCAGTTTTCTTCCGGAAAAAGGGCTGCTAAGGGGAGTAAAAATTGAAAAATCGATACATCGATAGGATTTTTATCTATTTGTCAACTGTTTTACAAATGTACATGCATGAATCGTTCACACAAGAAATTACTTATGTTAAGAATAAGCAGGTCGGAAAACACCATTTTAAACGTGTCAAGCTGGCCTAATAGTTATTGTACTTGACTCTTTGTGTTTAGGTTTCAGTGTCAATCTCAGCTTGAGATTTTTTTTTTTAATTAGAAGAATTGAACTGTTAAAAAAAACATAATACTCGCATGCACATGTTTTAGTTTCTTTCTGTTTTTTTTTTTACTTCATTTTTTTTTTTTAAAGGAATTTAACATTACATTTAATACCTTTGGTACTTCTACATTGATTTTAATATATATATATGTATATATATATATATATATATATATATATATATATATATGCGCATTTTACGATCGGGCGGCCGGCTAGAAGGTGTCTAAAAGTAACTGTTGATGGACAGAAGTCTAACGCCTGACTGATCGCATATCTTAAAGATCGATTTTAGGTCCAACCATCTTTCTAATCTTTATCGATGATCTTCCAAGTCATATTTCGATATCTTTCATTGAAATTTATGCAGACGTCACATCCATCTATGGCAGCACTTTGATAAGCATTGGTGATCAAGATCTTGCTGATCCTCTCTCCACTGACCGAGAGCACATGTTACAATGGGGGAGAAGGTCACTTGTTACACCCCTCAACATAAATACTCTCGACAAACCCAACAAGCAGCAAAGTTCCACCCCTACACAGTAGAGATCCCTGGATGCCAGAAAGCTTTCTACTCTAATAGTTTCTTCCCCAGAACTGCTAGATTTTGGAATTCCCTTCCATTTTCCTGCTTCCCCAACTGTACTGACATGCATAAGTTCAAGTGTAATGTGAACAGAGATCTTGCTGCTCAACTCTCTACATAGTATCGCTACAACTCATGTTCCTGCACCCTACATCAAAGTGGCACTGTGCCTTGTTTGGGGTGAAAATGCAATTAAAAAAATATGCATATATTATTATTATTATCATTATTTCAGGAAAGAAAGGCCCCATCCCCTCCAAAAACGAGCAGAATGGGTTAATTAGAAGACAAGTGAAACTCTAATAAATGATGGGTGTGTGAATAACTAATAATCTGATTGGCTAACTAGCAAACTCTACATCAAAGGAATATATGATGCAAGCAGAGAACGAATTTAATATTTTCTTGATACTACCTCCTTTGAAGGATGCCACTTAAACTAGTTTCTTCCATAGGACTGCTAGACTTTGGAATTCCCTTCTGGCTTCCTGTTTCCTCGAGTGTACTGACCTGTAGAAGTTCAAGTGTAATGTAAACAGACATCTTACTGCTCAGCTCTCTACATAGTACCCCTGCAAATTATGTTCCAGATAGTAGCCCCCTACACCAAAGTGGCACTGTCCCTTGTTTGGGGTGAAAATGTAAAAAAAATACAAAAAAAAACAAAAAAAAACTTATTATCACCAATGCTGGAATCCTCGTTTTGCCTCAGTCGAAATAAATGGTATTCTCCTTGAGGAAGTCTCTGGCTTTGATAATCACATATGACTGACTTCTACATTACAATAAAAAGCTTACATTACATCCATTGCTAAGATCACTACAAAAAATGATTGGATCATTCTATTGCTCTAGAAAGTACCTGACTACTAATGCAATCCTCTACTACAAAAGTGAGATGTGTACTGTTGCTGCTCAGAATATCTTTCTCGACATATTACAAAATCGACTTCGCAATCTAGTCACAAATGATCACTTCTCTTCCCTCTCACTGAAAACACACCACTAGCCTTCCTCTATTCTATTGTCATTTTCATAGCAGGTGCTCAACTCGACAGAGCTCCAATCTATCGTTCCTCACAGTAAAACAGTCACAGCACGAACTGATAATCCCTAATTGGGCCAAAAGCCACTCAAGGATAAGAATTAATACTAGTGATGGGACGACTCCAATATTTTCCCCTGATTCCAATACAATTACCAATTACTTATTAAATTCCCGATTCCGATACAATTAACGATTCTTTATAAATCTCTAAATATTTAACTATAAAGCAATTATTTTCCTCAATTATCGTCTCAAGCATAAAAAATACACTTGTAAGAGATAATCTATAGATTTTAGTTTTATTCACAGTGAAAAAAAGTCAATAAATATTTATTAGTTTATCATTATTACCAGCAGTGAAAGATTTTGTTTTTAACAAAATTAAATAAAAAAGACAAAACGATCGTTTTGGGCTCCGGAAAATAGGTACTAATTGTGCAAATTCCGATTTTCCCAATTAATCGTCCCAACAGTAGTTAATACTTCATCCTTGAATGGCTTTTGATGCATTAGTGTATTAAAAAGTAAATATTGATCAGAAATCGTTTTTGGATCATTCAGTTCATGATCACATAATGTAGGAGAGAATGGGTAACCATTTTTTTTTTTTTTTTTCAAATTACATTTATTTTTGTAGTATTATCTTGGATTTTTTTATTATTATTATTATTATTATTATTATTATTATTATTATTATTAGTGTTATAACCCTTATCCTCGAGTGACCTCCGAGCCTTGATAAGTGGTGACTCTTTAGTGAAAAAAAAAGTGTCCGCTTTAATTTTCATTAGTTTTTTTAAAGGTCCGCTTCGTTTTCTAAAATAATTTTTATAATGTTTGCTTTTTTAACCAATCTGTACCATTTAAAATAATTATTTTATAAAGTATTTTATGCACTTTATTTGAAAAAAGTAACGTGACGTTTAACTTTTTTTTCACTTTGCCAACATATTTTTTAATTAAATATGATTTTAAGATAACACTTTGAGTTTATGTGAAATAATTCATCTTATCGTAAAATTTAATTAAATTTTTTTTTAGAAAAATAGTTGGTCAAAATGTCCGCTTACCAAAATGTCAGCTTGTTAAAATGTCCGAGAAAAAGATAAATCCTTCAAAAGTTGCTTTGACTGATGTTCTATTTTGAAAGAAAAAAATTAAATAAAACTCATAATCGTTATTTTTATCAATTTAAACCGGTATAGTTATATAATGCAAATTTTTATTTTTTATTTATTTCAAATTAAAAATAAAATGTGCAGGGAAAAATGGGTCAATTAAGTTGTCTAATATCGCATTTTATGTACTTTTGTAATTATTTTAATGTGATTTTGTAATAATTACAACAAAATTGTTAGTTTCTGATTAAACCATACAAAAAATGTTTTTTATGTAATCAATCGATTTTTTAGAATCACCGATTAAATTATCGGTGATTTTGTACGAAACTACGGCTGTAAAATGTTGAGTGCTTGTTTCATTTATTAAGATTATTTTATTTTATAAAATTCTTAATAATTTTATTTTTAAATTAGAAAATATATTAAATGTCGGAATAATTGCAGAAGAGAGAAAGAAAGACAGAGAAGAGAGAAAGAAAGAGAGAAGAGAGAGAGAGAGAGAAAGAAAGAGAGAGAAAGAGAGGGAGAAGAAAGGAAGAGGCAAATAACTGCGTTTTTTCTTTCAAAAGAACGTTATGTTTGATTTTTATAATCTAGAAATACCCCTGTTCCTTTAAAAACTGAAACGTTTAAAAATTAATTGTTTTAGCGACACGAAGATATCGATCAATATTGAATAGCGACAAGTAAATTCAATTGTTTGTGAAAAAAAAAAAAAAAAGACTTTGTATGTTGACACAAATTTACTGACTTGACATTAAAGTTTGCACTTTTAAGAAAGCTGACATATATTTTTCCCCAGGTCTTAAAAGTTAAATAAACAATATTTCGTTGTGTGTATTTACTATTATTAATCAATTATTTACCGAAAAATAAATAAAACGGGAAAACGTAATTATTACATTTGGAGGTTTTATCCTCTAAGACCTCTAACCGGCAATGTCTCACCACCACCCAAACAAATACTGATTAAGATGAAATTTTAGTTTCACAGAGGAGGAGAAACAGAGACACATATTTTTTTTCTTTTTTTGGTGTCGAATCCATCGTGCCCCCCCCCCACCCCTGCTTAAGTACTTAAGAGATATTGCCTGAAGTTGCCCTCGTGGGGAGGCAAGTAAATTTAATACGGACTTTTACTTATATATAACCGAAGAAACTCTATAAATAAGTTGAGCATGTTTGATAGAGAGAATATGGATGCGGTGTTAGCCCCCCACCCTCGAATGAATGTGTGTGTGTATGTGTGTGTGTGTGTGTGTGTGTGTGTGTCTGTATTTATTTATGTTATATCTGTTCGAAACAAAAAAAGAATTTAAGGCGTCGAAACGTAAATAGCTACTGTCATCTCATACAGCTATATTTAAAATCACGGCCTGGGCCTGGGTGCAAGATATTTGTTCATATTACATTTTAATGGAGTGGAATAAAATAGAAACTGAAGATGTTTTCCCCGCTACCCTCTCTCTCTCTAACACACACACACACACATTTGAGTGACGTTGGCATATTAAAACTGTGGTGTGGGGTTGGTGGCCTATTGCGTAATATTTTATATATTTTTTTGTTGCCTGTAGTAACTTTTTTTAAATTATTTCTTACTAGCCTATTATTGTAGTTAAGTCAATTTTTTCCCCCCAAATTCTATAAAAAATATACGAATAAAATCCATTCGAATGCATTTCGGTTTGACGGGAAACAAGTCGATCATTTTAATTCTGTATTAATAATTGAAAAACAAAATTACTTCGTGGTTCATGGAAAATTTAAAGCCTTTAAACTGTCGAAGAGAAAGTTTTTTTAAACAGATTCTAAAATTGTTCGCAAGTTTTCGAGCTTAATTTTTTTTTTTTTTTTTAATTGTTCAATTAATGATTTGATAGCCAAACTATGTCGTAATAATTCGATTTAAGTTGCAAAATGTCGAAAAAAAAAAAAAAAAGCGTGATATTGAGAAAATTTGAAAGTTTTCATGTCCAACGAAAAACGTTAAGGAATTTGCATAACAGCATTGCTTGCTTTACTGAAATGTATGGATGCCTAGAAGAATAAAACTTTTTTCTTATATAAAGAAAAGAAAAATGTTGGTAAATTTTTCAGTAACCCAACATTTTCATATATTGTTACAAAAAAGAAAATAGAAGCGTGGTATAAGACATGAATTTAAGAATAAAATATCTTTCTCCATCGTAACAGAATGAATATGGTATTTATGAGCCTCCATACCGATAGTTGAAAAACAACTTGCATATGGAGTGACAGAAGAAATCAGGTTTTAATTAAAAGTATACATTGAAACAAATCAATTTTAAAATTTTATTTTTCCACTTTTTCATCTGCAAATACAGCTAAATAAATTTTTGATTTACTGTTTCATTCGGGCTAAAGTCAATCTAACAGAGAGAATGATTATTATTACATTTGTCGAAGCATCTCCATCAAATTTCCGTCGAAGGTGATTTCAATTTCTCTTAAAATAATAATTTTATCCTTAAAACAAAGTATTTAACTGATTTTTCGGGTTTGTATTACTGTACATAGATTCGAAAAAGTTGTCAAAAAACAAATATATAACAAATAAATATTATCAAAGGCAAGATAAGTTACTTTTCTACCAAACTGGATATAATTTTCGTGTTTTTATTCAATGTAACATGTTTATTCAGCTCGAAAAGCATAGTGTTTACCGATGTCTTGGAAAATTCGAAATGGCGCCCGATTCTCTCTTTAACACGGTAAGTTTGGGAAAAGGTGTTGTAAATAATAAGCTATACAAAATACTGTTAGAAATTCGCTCAATATATGTTACCGTGACATAAATTCGGTGGTTTTTTAATAGTATTTTTTCTAGTTTATTATTTATAACACCTTTTCCCAAACTTACCGTGTTAAAGAGAGAGTCGGGCGCCATTTTGAATTTTTCAATCGGTAAACACTGCATGTTTTTCGAGTTGAATAAACATGTTACATTGAATAAAAACACAAAAAATATATCCATTTTGGTAGAAAAGTAACTACCTTTGATAACATTTATTTGTTATATATTTGTTTTTTGACAACTTTTTCGAATCTATGTGTACAGTAATACAAACCCAATTTTTCGACGTGGATTTTACCCAAGGAAAAACCAGTTTGGAAAAATACTTATATTTTAAAGTTAATTTTTTTTATAACCAAAAAATCTTTTACCGTAACAATAACATGTTCTAATAAATTTTGTGATTTATTCCCAGTCCCGCAGACTAAATTTAAACGTTTATTTAATGGTACTACCTAAGTAAACACTTGTGCTAAGAGAAACCGCTCAATGCATATAAAACTATGGTAAGTGAATTCCAATAACCGTATATGTCATCCTTCAGAGTTGTTACACGAGCAAGTGCTTTGAAAGTTTTAACTGCGTTATCAGCACAAACAACGAAGTTAAATTGTGAAGTGAATTGTTTTCACTCGAGTATATATCCGTTGATATCTATGTTTTTATACAGAATGATGAGGTTCTCGGTTGATTAACTGTGTCGGATATATACTAGAGAGTCGAAACAATAATATTCTTTTATCCGAGGTCTAATTATCAGTTACCTAGAGACCTCTTTTCTTTTATAAACAGAACCGGACAAGATTTGCAACTAGAACTTTTCCTTGTAAATTTCCTGAACTACACCCACCCCCGAGCTAGTGTAAATGAAAGAATCGAGTTTACATTTTATTTTTTATAAAAAGAGATTTCTTTCAGCTATAAAAATCATTTTTGCGATTAAAATATGATATTTTTGTAGATTAGCACATTTCGTTGCAGTATATCCCTCCACCTGAGAAAAGCCTTTTAGGAGATAAAGCATTAAAAAAAAAAAAATAAATAAAATAAAATAAACAAATAAAACAAACACCTTAGGGTTAGTACTAAGATTGGTTACCTATCGGGGGAGGAGGAGGGGGGGGGTCATTTTATGTTAAATTTATGTACGAGACTGATTCTCCACTCTAAAAATTTAAAAAAATAAGGTCGAATTTTGAAGAAAAACTTTCAGAATGTAGTATTGGGCTTGTCCTAAATCAGAAAAATATCCTTATAAATGGTGGATTTATAAAGTCCGGAGGATTTTTATGAGCGGTAAGTATTCAGGAATCATCACTTATTATGGCTCGGAAGCCACTCGAGGATAAGGATTTTTCTCGTGCTTAGACAATAAGAATGGGTTAATCTAAAAAAATACACCAAGAAGGAATTGAATTCTCCCAGGAATTATCTTTTCCTTTCAAAAATTGAAGTGAAGGAAAGACAGCGAGATTATACGGGGTATTTTTATTTCTAGTGTACCCGGATACCCCCCCCCAAGATGTCCAACAGCTCTCACTGTAGGAGGCAGTAAATGAATGGTAACGTTCAATGCTGCCAACACTAAGCTTGTTTTTTTTAATTACAAACCTTCTCAACCACCCTGAAAGTACTTCGTTCAAACTCCTCGACAACGTTCACAGCAGACACGTGTTTGAACAGATACATTGAGTGTTAGTAAGGCTGCTGTGAATAAGGTGGGCTCTCTCTACCATGCTAGAAAGTTACTTACGCCTGAAAGTATCCTGTACCTTTACAAGGCGACTATTCGCCCATGCCTGGAGTATTGTTGTCACATTTGGGCTGGTGCATCTGCTACTAGTCTCTTGGACAGGATTCAAAAGAGAGTCCCAACCTGATAAGGTCCTGAAATGTCATCTAAGCTTCAACCTATGTCCCATCGACGAAATGTTGAATCCCTCTGCCTGTTTTACAAGTATTTTAATGGATGTTCTGATAAACTATAAGCCCTTGTCCCCCCCGGCAAGCAGTAGAGTCCAACAATTATACAATAATGATCCCTAAATGTAATCAAGCTGTCTACTCTTCCTCAAAACTGTTAGACCTTGGAATTCCCTTCCAACTGTACTGACATGCAGAAGTTCAAATGTAATGTGACCAGACATCTTGTGCTCAACTCCCCCCATATCAAAGCGGATCTGTGCCTTGTTTGGGAGGTGAAAATGTAAAAAAAAAAAAAATAAATAAAAAAACTTAACCACTAAATTTCCCAAGTGTAATATATATATATATATACTAGGTTTAAGTCAGGCTAGAACACCGTTTCTTTTCCTGGTCGAGTTACTGTTAAGATATATGCAAATGTTTACTTTCAGAATTCCGATTTAAAAAGGCGTTTTAGTGGTTAAGTTGAAATATGTCAACATTAAATATTTAAGCACCAAATAAACCACGATAGTTATTAGAATATTCGCATGCATTCCCTCCTTTGAAGTTGGGAGATCGGTCTATTGAAGGCTGAACCCAACGGTGTAGATCTTTTTAAAGAAGGGAGCTTGATTGCAAGCCGGGCATCCAGTTTTGTGGGAGAAAAAAAAACAAACGAAAAGAAAAAACATGGCAAACATGTGGCGTCGTCAGGTGACGAGTAGCTTTAGTACGATTAATATGAAACAAAAACGTGGGTTGAGAAAGTTAAAAACGTAAGTTTATTGCATCAACAAGTAAAGACTAAAGACTAAAGACATTATTTAAAATATAATTTTATTTACATTTCTCATGAGAAAATTTCAGTATTTTCTGAGATATGAAAAGTAAAAGTAGAAAAATATAATTTAAAAAAAAAAAAAAAAAAAAAAAAAAAAAGGGGGGGGGAATGAGGTTATTTTTTTTTTTAATTATTTTTTATTTTTTTATTTATTTTTTTTTTAATTTTCTTTGGGGAGTGGGAGAGATTTGAAAGACATCGTATTATGAGACTGAACTGACCAGAACGATTCAAGTTTTCTTTTCCAGTACATTGTTATAGGACTGGCAGTTTTTTTTTTGTTTTGTTTTATATTTTGTCATTCGGAAAAGTTTTTGCGGATTCTGGGATTGTTGAAGCAAGAGTTGTCAAAATGAGAATGGAATAAAAGTTCTGGGTCGGATGATTAAAGCCTTTTATTTCACAGGTTTTCATATACTTAATTGAGGGCTAAAATAGGGGATTATGTTTGGAAGGGAAAGCGTTATGAAAGGGACGAAGGGAGGGGGTGCGGGGAAAAAAGTTGGGACACTTGTTCAAATGTTTGGGGGGGGGGAGGGAGAGAGGTTATTTGATAAGACAGGCGCATCAGAATTTTTTTTTTTTTTTTTTTTTTTTAGTGAACACGTAAAAAAATTATGCCAGAAATGACCATCGAATGACCTGTTAAAATACAATAATTAGACAAAATATTGAGGTTGCGGTAATCGAAAGTAATTTCCAAGCCTTTAAACTGGCCAAGATAGTGAGGGTTATTTTGTGTATAAGACAGAATGGATTTTTATAAAAACCAAGCGCCCCTGTCGTATTAAACAGAAAGAGAGTAAACAAACCAGAAATATTGAACTCCTCCGCTCAAGCTTTTCATGTAGTTTAGGGGTTGGCTTCTTGGAGGGGAGGGGGTAGTTATAAAAAATAATTTTTTTTTTTTTTTTTTTTTTGGTTAAAGCATTTTTCAGTGGAGGTTTTAAGACCCGGAAGACAAAATATTTGTTTCTTCGGTCTTGTATCCATTTATTCCTGAGGGGGGTAACATTGCAATTTTCGTATTTTTCTCCCCGAAAAATTCACCACCTGGAATAAGTCTCCCACTCCGACGAGGGAATATCCTGGAACAGCAGCTTGAGGGTAGCCGTAGAAGTTCCAGGAAGCCATTCATCGAAGTGTCAAGTTCGGACGGCTATTTGAAACGATCTGGTCATAGAGCAACAACAAGTGTCGCTCTCTTTGTCCGTCCGGATCTTCATAGCGAGAAGACCGGAAAGGAACGCTAGCCAGCGTTCAGGGGGTCACACCTCAACGTTTATGTGTTCCTCATCGTCGTCAGAATCGCCTGATGAAGATGGGGATGACGGGTCATAGTGACTCGGGCTGCTTTCAGGACTTCTATAACGGTAAGATTCGAGTACATGGATGTCCATGTCCATCTGTTCGTCTTTGAGGTCTTCTCGGGATTCTCTTTTTACTTGTTTATAAAGGTCATCGGCCGACAGCCCACGCCTCTCTTTCCACAAACAAAGAACGGCTCCTAAAAGTAAAAAGACAAAGAAAATCAAATTATGTTAGAAATGCTTAAAAATATGTATATATATATATATATATATATATATATATATATATAAAATAAGATTAATAAAATAATTAAAATATTTAATAGATTTTGTTTATAGAAAGTAAATTAAAATATAGCAGTATGTGTGTGATCAAAATGGCCGGTGTATGAAAAAAAAAAAAAAAAAAAGGTTTAATTGCTCTATGCCGATTGGCTGAATGTTTCGCGCCAAAATGACGTCATAAATCCGCGAATGAATTACTACTACAAGAAAGAAACATTCTCACATGTGTGCGCGCATGTGTGTGTGTGTGTGGTTTAGTAATGCGGGTGTGCATAGCGTATGAAAAGAAGTCGCCGGTAGACGAATTTTTTTGTGTAATAAATATGGACACGTTACAAATTTAACGAGAACATTTTAAATTAACCAATGTTGCTTAATTAGGAACAAACCTATTTTCAAAACTTAAAGAAAAATCATTAACTTGATGTACGTACCAGTTACGGAACGAAGTCATATTCCAAAAACCACGTAAATTAACAAAATGTTTTGAGAACTCGATTAGAATCAGTTTTAATGATCGCTACAATTTCTTATCAAAATAGCTAGAAATTATACATTTTCTATGTAAAAAAAAAAAAAAAAAAGTTTATGATTTCTGGAATATGACATTCGTTCCGTAACGGGTACGTACAAGATTTTGCCATTTATTTTTATTTTATAGTATCTAACTAATCTACAAAGACTAAAGCAATTTCAGATTAACCTATCAATTGTGGGTGTGGAGATATTTTAAGAAAAAAATACACCGGGAAATGAAGACGGGGAAAATATGCGTACCTTTTCGTTTAGAAGCGAGTTCGTTCTCCAACTGTCGTTTTCTCTTTTCGAGGCTTAGAAAGCGTTGTCTTTCTTTCAAAAGGTAGAGGAAGGCCGGCTTCTGCTCCCTCAGGTAAGCGGTCGCTTCATCTACAATCTTCTTCTGGGATGCCTTTTTGTCGTAGCTTACGGCCGGCACCAGTTCCCTAAGTCGTTCCAGTAAGGAAGTCATGCCTTTCCTCCGTTCGCGTTCTAAGTGGTTGTGCTGGGCCTTTTCGACTTGGGTCATACACTTTCGCTTCTTTTTCTTCTTTTCGAATGGACTTAACTCGAAAGGCACTGAAAATAAATAAATAAATAAATAAACTACAGAAACAGTAATATCTCTATTTAGCAAAGTATTATAACAAATTGGGACCGAAAATTGAAAAAAACATTTTAAAAATAAAAAACAAGACCTACCAGTTTCATGAATCGGGTCAGCTGGCTTCAAAACTGGAGCTGGGGTTGGGGCAGGAGCAGGAGCAGGAGCAGGAGCAGGAGGAGGGGTAGGGTTAGTCTTATTTTTTCGAGGCCGTCCTCGCTTTTTGGGCTCTGGTTTCGCAACAACGTTGTCCGGTTGTGCTTGGGAAATCTGCGACTGTAGATAAAATCCCACGTCATATTCATTTATTAGTCCGTCAAATAGCTCTAATTTATGTTCGGAGTACTCATTCAATAGGTCCTCTTCTCCTAATGAAGTCCAGCTTTCAGGAAATGAATCGGGAAACAGTTCCGTGAGAGGATGTATTTCTTCGTCGACAAATCTTTCAGTAAAAAATGGAGAATTTATATTCGCATCTTTCCAGTGTTTCAACGGGCACATACACATATCCTCCATGACGTTAAGCGTCGCGCCGGCTTCGTGAATGAATTCGTTAGAGGCATACTCTCGTATTTATACCTAGTAGGCGTGGCTTAGACTGAACTGATCAGCCAATAGAATTCGAGCTGCACTCCTCATAATTTTGGGTTCCTTTTTGAAAAAAAAAATGAATTAAAACACGACTTAACAATATAAAAACTGAATATATATTTTTTTTTAAACCAGTATCTTTGTTTTATTATCTTTTCGTATTTCATTTTTATTACTTAGAACTTGAAATGCAAAGGGAAATGAGGACAGATATTCAAACTTACAACCTTTTCTGAGGTCGTAATCTACATCTTATCAACACCGGTAGGGGATATCGTATTTTAATATAGATGAGATCGAATTATTGCTTCGATTGACAAGTGCTTCGATAAAAATAAAATACAAATAAATTAACTAAACTAAAGAATTAAAACCAAATCTTATATATCTCGCTGACATACATAGGTTCGTAAAGAGCATCGGCATTGCTTATACTATATTCTATTATTACTACTATTCAGTGACGCGGACGCGTCGTAGTAATGATTGCATCTCAAGTGTTCCCTTAAATTAAATTTAATGTCCTGCTCTAAAACTTAATTACACACACACACACACACACACACACACACACACACACACACACACACACACACACACACACACAAAATAAATACATAAATAAACAAATAAAAATAAGTGTCATCTTTCCTATTCATAAATGTTTTAATTAAATAATTTTTAAATACTATAGTAATTTCTCATACAAGCATTTTTAAATTGCTCACCAGCTGAGCTGGAAAGGTGGCCAAAAAACACCTTTTTCTTCGCTCTGAATAATTTTACGAAGTTAAAGTTTACTAATTACAAGTTTAAAGTTTACTTTATATATATATATATATATATATATATATATATATATATATATATATATATATATATATATATATATAAATTGTGTGTGTTATCGCGACATTGTTGACTATTGTAAATTCTATAACAAAACAATTCCTGGCCCTTTATTCTGATCTGCGCCGACTAGACGCTGACCGGCAATGACAGTTCAAAACGATTGATGAAAACACTATTTTTATGAGGGTTTGTATAAAAATTATCTCCACTCACTTTAATAATTTTGGTTGATTGCATTTAAAGAAACGGATGTACTTGTGCAGTTTACGGAACGTGCTAATATTATTTCGGGAAAGATTCTTTACCACGGGGGACTTTATTAACTATTCTGTACTTCCACACAACAATTTGATAAACAAAATATATCGTTCAGCCTTCAGTTTATTTCGGCCGTTTCTTCATCCCCATTTTCTTTATTTTTTGCCATTTAGTCCTCACATTTCATGAGTGATGTTTCTGACGAAGAGGAATTGGGAGCGAATTCCATAAAAAAAAAGGCCACCTGTAAAATACTATCTACAATAATAATAATAATAATAATAATAATAATAATAATAATAATAATAATAATAATAATAATAATAATAAGGTTTGTAAACTGCAGAAGTATCAAAATAGCATGACTTTATGATTGAGTTTGATGTTTATTTTAAAGAGATGTCATTTTCGTCGAACTATTGTTTACTTCTGTATAATTTTCAAAATCATGTTCATTTTTATTTTCATAAACTTGAAACAAAGCTACATTTAATTAAATTAATTAAAATATCAATTTCTTCCATTCAAAAATCCATTTTTATTTATATGCGTCTGAAGAAGTAGTCGCAAACATCGTTTTTCTTTTCTTGTTAACGTGAGGAAACTACAGCGCCGCAAAGAAAAAGGGCACCTTTGAATTTGAACAAAAAATGTAAGACGGAATTTTAGTTTAATGACCGATGGCAGCCTCTCCTGCCATCGGTCAGTGGTATCAGAACGGACACTTTACTCCTCGTCAAAAAAGCAAAGCGTCGAAGCGATCGCTTAATTCATTCATTCATTATTAAAAAAAATGAATTTTTCCGCGTAAAAACTTTTCGGCATGTTTAGATGGGAAAATAATCTCGAACCATTATCACATAAAAGGAACTCATTTTCCCTAATCACCGGTACGTTACCATGACAATAATATATAAACTTTTTTATTTTAAAACGTTTCACGATCCTTTTTTAATATCTTTTTTCTCTCACTCTTTACTTATTTATTTTAAACATCTTTTTAATTTTAAACAGAACGTTTCACGATATCTTAAGCAGTAAGCACCTTTTTTTAAATAAATTATTAGGCGGAAGCACATAACTGTTACAAAACACCCTCCTATTCCCATATTAAGAATGGCTTTCAAAATAATATTTCAGCACAGTAACAAAAGTACATAAGTACCAAACGTTTTATAATTTTAAATGATCATTTGATCATTTTTTTACTTGGTGCCCACCTGAACATTTTCCTTTGAACGTTCTCGCAGCAACCGTTTACTATAGAGTTCTGATTTGCCTTCTCTGGGTTACACTAATCACTCGAAAATTAAACATACTGGTAGAACGTTACATTGTTTAATTTCCGATTTTTCAGCGACTATCGAGGGTTCAAATGGCTGTAACGAAACCGCTATTTTTTGTAACGCAAACAGATTTGGCACTACTACTCTTATTC
>NC_136483.1:199922240-199999740 GCF_053919585.1 Euprymna scolopes
TGTTTTTATTCAATGTAAAATGTTTATTCAGCTCGAAAAACATACAGTGTTTACCGATGTATTAGAAAATTCAAGATGGCGTCTCACTCCCGCTTTAACACGGTAAGTTTGGGAAAAGGTGTTATAAATAAAAAATTAGAAAAAATACTATTAAAAACCCGCCGAATATATGTCAAGCTATGTCACAGTAACATATATTGAGCGAGTTTTTAACAGTATTTTATCCAGTTTTTTATTTATAACACCTTTTCCCAAACTTACCGTGTTAAAGAGGGAGTCAGGCAGACGCCATCTTGAATTTTCCAATACATCGGTAAACACTGTATGGTTTTCGAGCAGAATAAACATGTTACATTGAATAAAAACACGAAAAATATATACAGTTTGATAGAAAAGTAACTTATCTTGCCTTTGATAACATTTATTTGTTATATATTTGTTTTTTGACAACTTTTTCGAATCTGTGTGTACAGTAATACAAACCCGATTTTTTTGTTTGTTTATTTTTCTGTTTTTATCTGTTCTTTTATTTTGCCATGGAGTAAGTAGGTGCTCTTTTTTTACGCCTGAGGGTTGCTTAATATCCCTACTACAGTACACACACCACCCGGACAACGCCACGTACCGCCTCGCCGCCTCACGCCTCACTATTATTGAAATGATTTTTTGATCCCAATTGTGGGAGTGGGAGCAGGCTCGTTTTTTCTCTTCCGCGTGATGCCCTGTTCAAGCTGTGGACCGGGACCGGCATCAATGGACTTTTTTCTTTTTATTTTTTTTAACCAAAATCAGTCAAAAACATTATTCTTACACATTTCATTCTGATATAAAAAGTAAAAAAATAATTAAATTAAAACAAAAAATCATTTTTATGCTTTATTATTTTTTTTTTAAATACTATTTTCAAGTTAAATTCAATTTTTACGATGTTTTTGTTTAGTAAATTGTTAGGTGAAAGTACAGAATGTTAAGAATGGCTTTCTAAATAATAACATTATTATTTCAGCACGGCAACCGGGCTAATGAAAAAGAAATTCAAAAACTATCTGGCGAATATACCCTATGAACCAAGTGCAAAAGAAATACAAACAATAACACTTAGGGGAACGGTTAGAAGCACAAGTAACATCATTTTTCTTATTTCGAAATATTTAATCAAGTAAAAATTTAATATGAGAACCTTCAAATGAAATTTTTTAAATGATTAAATAATTCGGAATAAGAAAAATGGGCTGTGTATTTTCAAAAAAGTTGTCAAAAACAAATTTATAACAAATAAATGTTATCAAAGGCAAGTTACTTTTCTACCAAACTGGATATAATTTTAATGTTTTTATTCAATTTAAAATGTGGTAATCATGAAGAAAGAGAGAGCCTGTTTCCTCCGTTTGCCTATAGGTGGCGTTAATATCTGTCCACCCAGTTACGGAAGCACAAAATGTATATAATGGCACCGTTGAAATAAAAATAAATGTTTTAATTTTAAACATGTTTTTTTTTTTTTTTTTTTTTTTTTTTTTGCAAACATATTTAAGTTTTATTTTGTTTTGTTTTCGCAAACATATTTAAGTTTTATTTTTCCAAACATTTACGTTTTGTTGCTGGTTTATTTTCAAACATTTACGTTATTTTTGTTTTAATTTTAATTTTTTTTTTTTTTTTTTTGCAAGCATAAATTAAATGTTTTTGCTATATTTTTCTTTTAAACATATTTATGGGTACAACCGTTTTTCCGCGAGTATTTTTTACGTTCTTATAATAAAAAAAAGTCAACGTTTTTTCTTTTATCTTTTTTTTTATTGACCCCCCCTCTTTTTTCTTAATTTTTCTGGACTTATTTTACTTTTTCCGCGAGTATTTATATATATATATGTTTGAAAAGGGATATTGTAAAACCTGAATATTACTTGAAACTACTATAAAAAATAAAAAAAAAATAGCGCGGTACAATAAGTGCATAAGCAAACTTTTCTAAAAGAAAAATATTTCAAAAATATTTAGTTTATGCCTGCAAAAAAAAAAAAAACAAAAAAAACGTAAAAACAAAAAAAAAACGTAAATGTTTGAAAATAAACTAGCAACAAAACGTAAATGTTTGGAAAAATAAAACTTAAATATGTTTGCAAAAACAACAACAAAAAAACAAACGTAAATATGTTTGAAAAAAAAAAAAAAACAAACTTAAATATGTTTGCAAAAAAAAAAAACAAACAAAAAAAAACATGTTTAAAATTAAACATTTATTTTTATTTCAACGGTGCCATTATATACATTTTGTGCTTCCGTAACTGGGTGGACAGACATTAACGCCACCTATAGTCAAACGGAGGAAACAGGCTCTCTCTTTCTTCACGATTACCTAAAATGTTTATTCAGCTCGAAAAGCATGCAGTGTTTACCGATGTATTGGAAAATTCAAAATGGCGCCCGGCTCTCTCTTTATCACGGTAAGTTCGGGAAAAGGTGTTATAAATAATAAACTAGACAAAATACTATTAAAAAAAAACCACCGAATATATGTCAAGTTATGTCACGGTAACATATATTGAGCGAATTTCTAACAGTATTTTGTCTAGTTTATTATTTATAAAACCTTTTCCCAAACTTACCGTGTTAAAGAGAGAGTCGGCCGCCATTTTGAATTTTCAAAAAACATCGGTAAACACTGCATGTTTTTCGAGCTGAATAAACATGTTACATTGCATAAAAACACAAAAAATAGATTAAGTTTGGTAGAAAAGTAACTTATCTTGCCGTTGATAACATTTATTTGTTATATATTTGTTTTTTGACAACTTTTTCGAATCTATGTGTACAGTAATACAAACCCGAAAAATGATTTCTACTTTGTTATTTTTTTTTATTAATATGCAATAAGTTAAATTTAAACGACAACACAAAAAATTTATAAACGCTTTTGGTAAAATAAAAAAAAAAAGTCCTCACCTACGAATTCGGAGCGTCAAAAAAAACAAAAACAAAACGAGACTATAAGCAAGGGGACAAGTAGTCCATAAGTACTGATTTTTTTCCTGCCAACAACAGAGTTATGCTTATGATTCTGTGCAGTTCTAGGAGGTTCACCCTCCCAGGCTTTGCCTTTTTAAGAAAAGGTTCGTTTATTGCTAATCGCTTAAGGCGCGACTATCGGGGAATGCCGACAGGGCTGCCGGCTGCCCATGTATTTTTGCAAACTCAAGAGTTCTTCTTCGGGGGCGGGGTGGGGGGGGGGCGACTATTCAAATCCCACTTCCCGACCCTTGTGGCACATCAACATTGACGTTAGAGGGAGGTAATGACCCAAAGATTTATAATTGTACGTACAGTTAGAAATTATTTTTTAAAAAACGCGAAGAAAAACATTATTTTCATAGTTTTATTATTGAAAAGTGTTTTCTGTCCTCGGTCAGTGGAAGAGAACATGACTGAGACAATTTTTATTTTTGTTCCAATCCAAAGTGCCCTTTTTGGGGGAGCGGGATTTTTCCCACATTAAAAAACCGACCTTGTGTCTAACTCTGCCCTCGTAAGGGGGCAAGTAAATAGGAAACTCAAAAACAAATGTTAATACGTTTTTCTTTTAAATAAAAAATTTTCATCTGCCAAGTGATGAACTTCGTTTGCTTATAAAGATGGCGACTATATTTTTCGTGTCCGGTTTTTAGGTATTCACTCTACGCTGAAATTGACATAAACGCTTTTTATGTTATTTTTTTGGTGCATCAAAGTCAACAGATCGTTTTTTTTGTTGTTGTTTTTTTTTTAAATATGCCATTTGAAGCAAAAAAAAAAGTACTTAATTGTCATGTCGAAAATAGTAATATATCAAAAATTTACGAAAATTCATTAAGTAGAATAACTGCTACCGTGTTTTGTAAAAGTCCATCGATATTGCCTTAAAAAAAAGTCCGTGATTAATGTGTCGAAAAGGTAGATATGTATGTCTCCTGTATTCACAATCTTCAAGGTGTTCACATCTAGGGAAAATGCAATTTTCCATAATTTTCCGTAAAAATTACTTTTCTACTCAATGAATTTTCGTAATTTTTGGATATATTACTATTTTCGACATGACAATTAAGTAATATAGTTTTAGTTTAAGCAACATATTAAAAAAAAATCGACCTGTCGACTGCATTTTAACAAACACCTATTTTTATTTCTTACTAAAACATGATTTGGCAAAAGAAAATTGTTTTTCAATTTTTAACGGAATCTTTTGCTTATTAAATTGTCGGCTGCCAACATTCGCAAGAATTTAGTAAAAATTTGAATATAAAAATTAAACGTATTTAAATGATTTGTTTGATTCAAAATTCAAGTGTGATTTTTTTGGTACATATTTAAATTTTTATTGTTGGTTTTTTTCTTTTCCTCCTTTTCTTTTTTTCGATGACCGCTGACAGGGAGAGAATCGCAGCGGGATGTTATGTGTTTAATTACCCGTTTATAATGTGGAATTGGGAGAGACTTGGACCAACTACTTAACCTCTCCTTCCAAAGGGATGGGTATCTCTATTCAAATACATTTATGTCGACGGACACGAAGTATACCCCCACCCCCACCACGGCCCCACACCGCCAATCTTTAAGAAGCTATAATGTTAAAACGGTGAAATTAAATTTTAAATGAATAATGAAAAATTATTCTTTTTCGGCGTTAAGTAATTTAAAACAATTGATGTACCGTAAATAAAAAAGAAAGTGAGAGAGAGATAGAGAGAGAGAGAGACCAAATTGAAACGGACCTACTTAGTGGTATAAGGGAAATAACTCAAGAATTTGTTACAACCTGAACCTCCCGCTGTTATCTCCCCTTAACTATTCATTTCAAATACTTTTCTAAGCGACGCTAAAAATGGCCGCAAAATCAAGTTGTTGTTTTTTAAAACTAAATTACATTTATTAAAATCCATTATTTCTGAGTAACTTTTTTCCCCAGAAAGATAAAACCCTGAATTTTATCATATAGAAAACTGAATAATTTAAAACTTTTTCTACTATTTTTAATTAAATTTTAAATGTTAAATTTTCCCCAAAAGTTAACAATTGACATTTTTTGTCTTGCACAAAAAACGTACTTAAATATTTAAAAAAAAAAAAAAAGGTTTTTGAAATAATTAATTTATTTATTTATTGTCTAAGATTTAGGATGATTTTCTAAGAGAATATGCAAAAATATTATAATATAAGTACCTGAATTTCAAATAATTCCACTTATTCATATAGGTAACCAGATATTCCGCTTCGATGCAGAGTCGAGATCGACTCTGTTTACTTTTAGCGTTTTATAAGAAGAAAACTATGGAAGACCAAACAGGCCAAAGAAAACTTATTTTTCAGTGACGAAAATTTCAATGTATTATTAAGCTGAGGCTGGCCAGTACCAGATGGGTGACCATTTCTATGAGTTTGGTTTTTAATGTGTATGTGTGTGGGGGCCAGGCTCCCCAAAATGGGGGGGGGCAATTTAAAGCAGAATAAAAAAAAATTATTTCAGCGCGTTTGGTCCACCGTAGTCGAAAGGAGGCAAACGTTTTCAAACGGGATCGAAAAAGATGATGCTATTTTTAACACAAAGGGCACAACATTTATCGAATTTTTTTTTTTTGTATCGATTATTCAAAGCATGCCCTGTTTAATAATGGTCATGCATTATTCGGCTCGCTAAAAAAAATTGTTAATTTATTTATCAAAAATTTTAAAATGGCTTTTTTCGTATAAATATTAAAAAAAAAAATTTTTTGTTTTGCTTAACTTAAATTAATTATTTTACTTAACATATTCACCGAATTTCACACTTCAAAACTCAAAAGCGGGATAATTAAACACAATCGAAGTTCTGATATTCAGACGTCAAAATAAGGTATGCAAACAATTTTTTTTTTTTTTTTTTTTTAATCTATAATTCTGTCCCTTACAACAACACAATATGTTTTGTTCAGTTTCAGATGATTATTTTAAGCATATTTGTTCCCACTTCAAAACAAGGGGGGGTTGTAAGCAAAAAAAAATATATATATATATAAATATCGTTTATGAAAAATAAGTACACTGTTATAAAGTTCATTCTTCTCCTAATAATCGCTGAAAATTTCGTATTGATCGAATAATTACCTGATTTTTGGTAGATTTTTAAAAAGACGGTCCGTCAAAAAGTACTGACCTGCCCCCCCCCCAGTTTTGGCGGTGCCTACGCTAAAGAAATGAATTGTATAAGTAAAAAATAATAAATGAACAAAATACCAATGGTATTTATCGTCATATTTCTAAGAATATATATATATATATATATATATATATATATATATATATATATATATATATATATATATAAGAGCAAACAGTTAATAAAAGAGTTTTAACTGTTTGCTCTTATTATAAGCTCTATTTCCTATTTGGTTTTATCGAGCTTTTACATCTGGTTGAGATTACTTTATTAATATTAATTCTTTAATATTTATAATATACTTTGGTTTTAGCATCTTGGATCATTTTGGTAAATTTAACTGTAATTCTTATTTCATTATATATATATATATATATATATATATATATAATTATTATAATTATTATTATTATTATTATAATTTTTAAATACCTAGTATAGATACTAGTGTTTCATCCTTTCGGGAATTATCAGTGCAGGCTGACACGATTGCTACTGGTTAGGATATTCAAACCCGGCCATGAAGCCACCTCGTATTCCAATAGCAAGAAACTAGCCTCACAGCTAACCTCAACCGCAACAAATATCGTTGAAATTTTCACATTTATTTTTAAACGTGGTAACGTCAGTCCATAGTGACTTAATCATAATAACATCATGATCTGTGCACGCAATCTTAAGTGATCGACTTTCGTTTCAACTTTAAAAAGTTCTTAAAGGGCTGACATAATTATTACTATAATAATTTTTAAATACCTACAGACACGAGTGTTTCGTCTTTTCGGGAATCATCAGTGCAGGGTGTCATGAATACAGAATGTAACCAGAGTAAAAAAAATCTAAAACATGTGTCTGTATCGATAAATTGAGTCTTAGACTTCTGGTTTGTTGGCTGTCATGGTTCTTGTGAGCTGCGACGTTGTTTGGTTGTGGAAATAATTTTATATTATATATATATATATATATATATATATATATATATATATATATATATATAAACAAATGATTAATAAAACATGTTAAAAAACATCTTGAAAAAGAGTTAAAAACATTTAATTTTAAAAAGGAAGCACAAGATAAGTGGATAGTCCTTAATCCGCGGAGTTTCGAAGAAATACTATCCTTCTCATCAGAGGGCAGCAATTAGCAAAATGTGGGATCGGATTTTGCATGTAAAAGTATTTAATGAAACCACAAGTCACAGATCTTACTTGGTTAAAAATGGGTGAGGTAAGGGGAATAGGAGGTAAAAGAAAAAATGATAAAAAGATTTCACATGAATGGATAGTCCGGTGAAGGGTAAAAAATCCAAGAATAGTAAAATCCAAACACGGTCGAATTAAAAACTTCCAATCCAACAAGTAAGTTACAAAGGAATTGCGTAACTGGAAGATGGTCCAAAATGATCCAAAAGGCAGAATTCCTTGGAAAAAATCACAAATGGAATGAGTTCAAAATCATTAAAAGAAAAGTTCAAATGTGCACAGAAAAAGCACTGGAGAATATTATAAGCTCTATTTCCTTTTCGGTTTTATTGAGCTTTTACATCTGGTTGAGATTACTTTACTTGTAAATATTAACTCTTTAATATTTATAATATATTTTAAGTTTACCATTTAGATTACCTTGGTAAACTTATTGTAATTTTTATTTCTTATATATATATATATATATATATATATATATATATATATATATATATATATATATATATATAAAATAATTTTTTCTTTTAACTTATTCATAATTTTTTATTTTACTTTATTTTAATTTATTTATCAACATAAAATTAATAATTTAGTTTTTATTTTATTTTATTTTAATTTTTGATCATGGAATTTTGAAGCTAAATGCTTCTCATCAGAGGAGAAGGGCCAGAATTATACAAAATGTAAATATAGAAAAAAAAAACTGGCTTAATGATATTTAGATATAACATGCTAAACAATAATTAAAAATACGTACAACATATAAAGGTAATATGTAGATAAGAGTATAAAAAATATATAAGTTACTATAAAATAATGGGAAACACTAATGAAGAGCCAACAATAAAAGAAGGAAAAAATTGAAAAGGTAGAAAAGAAAGCATAGAAAAAAAAAAAAAACAGGAATACGGAAATATATATGTAAATAGATATGTAAATAGATAAAAAGAAAATAATCTGAAAGGGGAGGAAATGGGATTAGAATATAAATACTATATATATATATATATATATATATATATATATATATATATATATATATAAACAAATATATATAAGGGTAAATGTTTCTCACATGCTTTTTCCGTTAAGGGAATTTTTCTTTCTTTTTCTTTCTCTTCAAACAGTGTTTTCTTGGCCTTCGGGACAAGATCAAAGTGTAGTATCTCTTCCGACAGATGATGCACTTAAGATAATTTGTACCAGTCAATGGAGGGGAAACCCTCTATACTGGGACAATTATTATTTTTGGTAACCAGAGTGCCCCCTTTTTGCCTACTTTTAGGGGAGCTGGTTTTTACCTCACATTAAAAACGGCCTTGTGCCTAATTTGCTCAGTGGGGGAGCAAATAAACACCATCTGTTCCGGCAGATGCTGCACTTGGGATGGTTTGTGCCGGTCAATGGAGGGGAAGCCCTCTATACTGGGACAATTATTATTTTTGGTAACCAGAGTGCCCCCTTTTTGCCTACTTTTCAGTGGGGGAGCAAATAAATACCATCTGTTCCGACAGATACTGCAAGCTATGACTAGCTATGACTAGCAAAGACCAGATGTGGGGGCAACCCCACATGCCTGACCATTAACACGCTCCCATTTCCCACCTCTCGGGAGCTGGTCCCCTTTTTCCCTTCCCTCTCCCTTCACTCCTCACATTAAAAATCGGCCTTGTGCCTAATTTGCTCGGTGGGGGAGCAAATAAATACCATCTGTTCCGACAGATGCTGCAAGCTATGACTAGCAAAGACCATATGTGGGGGTAACCCCACATATCTGACCTTCGTCACTGAAGGGGCAACCCTTCATACCAACAGTTACCTATCCAGCTCCCATTTCCCACCTCTCGGGAGCTGGTCCCCTCTTTCCCTCCCCCCACCCCCTATCTCCACATTAAAAAACGGCCTTGTGCCTAATTTGCTCAGTGGGGAAGCAAATAAACCCAACAAGATCAAAGTGTAGTATCTGTTCTTCAGATGCTGCACTTCAAGTTCTTGTTCTCTGTCAGTGGAGGAGAAATACTTCACGACTGAGACAATTTTTATTTTTGTTTCTTTTCTCCACGTTAAAAAACGACCCTGGTGTCTAACTCTGTCCCGTGGGGAGGCATTGTAAATAGGAACAATGTTCTATTGTCAAAAGTGTTTTTATTCATAAAGCCTGAAGAAATGCTGGTTTTTGAAAATTTCCAAATGATATGTTTGAAATTGTCAACCGGGCATGGAAACAATTGTAACGTAAAATGAAATACACTTTTTATTGCTATCAGCATCTTTTTTGAAGTCTTGATTTTGCTTACACGGTATATTAATGCTCAATTATGAAATATGATAATTTTGTAGCTTACTTTTTACGTCATCTCTTTTTGGCTTAAAACTTATTGGTATATGAAAATTTACTGTATTACAGGAACTCAATATATTACATACAAGTCTATATATATATATATATATATATATATATATATATATATATATATATATATCTTCTATAATATAAAGCTGAATGTGTGTGGTCACGAATAGGCTCCTATATGGTTGACTATTTTAAAAAACTGATTACATATAATGATAGATGTATCGAGATACAGGAATGGGTATGTTTGATCTGGCAGAATGGTGGTTCATTAAAATTGTGGGGTCTGCATATGCCCCTGGTCCACAAAGTATGGAATTAAAAAATTAAAAAAAAACGTTTACAAGTGTTTTTGATATAGATGTACATAATAATACTTTGATAAGTATGTTTTAACTTAAATAGGGATGGTATAATAAAATTGTGGGGTCTGCGTTCGCGCCTAGCCTCCATAGAATGGAAATAGGCACAAACTTTAATAAAGACTTTTCATATCTATCTGCATAAGTATACTTTGATAATTATTTTTCAGTTTGAAGAAATATGGTATAATAAAATTATGGGATGTTCCTTCGCACCTGACCTCCATAGAATGTAAATATGTCACAAAGTTTAACAAGGTTTTTTTTATATAGATCCACAGAATATTGTGATAAAGTGTTTCAGCGTGAACAGGTATGGTATAATAAATTATGGATTTTATCTATTTCATTTTTACTTTCATCATATTTTGCTTTGGTTTTGATACCCCCAAATTCGAAGCTCTCTCTTTACAACCCTCCCTTTTCATAAGCTATCATACTTTCATAAATCAGAGTTTATTTTCTGTAGACTGTTTTTGAACCCAGTCAACGATGGGTACTTTTGCTAGTATGTATATATATATATATATATATATATATATATATATATATATATATATATATATATATATATATATATATATTTAATTTCTAAAAACGTAAAGAAAAAATGACTTACTCCAAGTCAGGACTTGCCACACAGACTTAAGGTAAGTGGTAGGAGAAATCATTTATTTACAGTTTTTCAGGAATTAACTTCTCCCTTAACAGCTTACCATTTTTTTTTTTTTTTTTCACATTTTGTGCAAAATAAAACTTAAATAATTAACAAATTTAAACCAGTTTCAACGTTGGAAGTATACAGTTTTTTTTTTTGTTTTTTCTTTTTACAAAGGAGTTACCACTTATCAAGGCCCGGAGGCCACTCGAGGATAAGGGTTAATGAGTGTACGTTAGTCAATGGAACAATATCGTAGTAATCGTTAGTAGTGGAAATTTGGTAAAATGGATTACATAAAGGGAACAGCTCATCAAGAACTTGTTTACATTGGACTTGAAGACGGCCATATTGTAGTCAGCTGGAAAGCAGGGGAACAGAAGAGAGTTCCACAGGCATATAGTTCTAAGAGAGAAACTTTGTTCATGGAATCCACATTTAGGTTTAAGCACAGATAAAGAGTGGGGGGAATTATTGATAGTGGTTTCAGAGAGAGACGAGTGTTTTTCGTAAAAGTTTGGCATGGGGGCACCATAGATTGAAGCTCAGACGAGCACTTGCCATGAAAATGATATGCAGGCTTGCAATGTTTCTTCTGTGGGAAAAAGGTTGTAGAAAAGAGAAAACGAAATCCCCTATGAGGCTACAAAGTATATATTGAACTTTGTCAAGGCAGGAGAAGGTACTTCTAGCAGCTCCTGCCCAGATGTGGCAACAGTATTCCATCCTAGGATGTATTTGGCTCTTATACAGATAGAGAATTGCATCAACAGTGAGATATCTTCTGGAGCGGTAGAATCATCCCCCATTTTTCCAGCAGCCTTGGCAACGGATTTGATGTATGTGTTTCATTTCAGATCAGGATTAAAAGTCAGATCTAGAAGCGTGTCAAAACATGGAACCTCCCCAAGGTCAATAAACAATTAAATTCTACTGCGTTTGGTGTAAGTTATTTGTTGATTTCTGTTTGTTTTTTTTTACTTTACAATTTCTCAGCTGCTAATTATGTTGGGGAGGGGGTTTTATCTTAAGAAAAATATTTAGTGTTTATTCTTTTCTGTCATGTTTGTGTACACAAGGGACCCACACGTTGTATAGTCTACGTCTCAAAGGAGACCAAGACAAAGGATAACTCAAACTCATTTTTTCGTTTTGTAACAACGATATTGATTTCCTAATTTTCCCACCAATAATGATTTCTCATTATGGTTGTGACGTCACCCACTTCTCAAACATGATCGTCTTCTCTAACATGCTCTCTCTCCTTTTTATAATCTTTTCTTTACAGTGACGTCATTTCGCACTTTGTATGCATTTGCATACGTGCATCTGCACTCTGTTACACTTGTTTAGAGAAAAATTAGTTAATAAAAAAACAAAACAAAACACACAACAACAAAAAAAAATAAAATAACAGAAAAACCGTTGCCTCTGATTCGTTAATACATAATTCTATTCTGGACTTTTGCTGAAATTGATTTCCTTGGACTGACCGCAATCTCCATGCTTTTTTGAATTGACCATTTTCACTTATTTCTTTTTCAAAAATAAAAGGCGATCGTTCATCTTCAAACTTCAGTTTTTTGTCATTCTTCCTTTTTGCTATCCCATTCTCTTTTTTTTTTAGTTGTACAGTAAATTGGTTTGATCACCTTTCGCTCCCCTTCTGCAAGATGCTCCCCTACACTAGCAGTGTCAGAAACTGACATTAAAAATGTGTGATAAAAACTTGAATAATTCGACCTCCTATCTTTCCAAGCTTATAACTACTTGAAAAATGTAATTCAAACCCTAATTTTTTTTAAATTAAAGACGCAAAGATCAAATTTTTAAAAAATAACTGGTTTAATAGCAAATTATGCAATATTTGTTTTTTTAAATCCATTTAAAAAAGAAAATCAACGTATTTAACTTGCGTCGATAAATATATGTATATATAAACAGGAATGAAGTGTTCTGTTGTTTGTAAAGGCCAGAGGGGCCCCAATTAAGGGGAAGTCACTTCCCACTTTGGAACTATTAGATATGTTTTTAGCTCTTAAGGTAGCCCAAGTTTTAGGTGATTTTGGGCCCCTTAATATTGATAATTTTTTCCTGATGTCTGATTCCCAAGTTGCCCTCTCGTGGATCCTCAATGGTAAAGGATGCCAGAAGAATATATTCATTGAAAACAGGATCACAGAGATCAAAAAATTTTCAGAAGATATTAATATTAAATTTGGCATTCTACCGAAATTAAAATGTTTCTTCGTCAGAAAATCCGGCAGATCTTTTAATTAGAGGTATCAATACTTCTAAATTTTCCCAGTTATTAAATTTCTGGATGTATGGCCCAGAATGGCTCAATAGAGATGGTATTGTTTGGCCAATCTCACCCTTACCTTGGCTAAACGAAACTAATAAAAAAATTGTATCATATTTGTACTCTCAGGAGACATATCCTTCTGAAAATACCTTCCCGTTGGATATTACAAGGTATTCCAGCTTATCTAAGGCAATCAGCGTCTTAGAAAAAGTGTTGAAATTTTATGATTTGTTACGTCACCGCAGTGCTGACAATTTTAATAGGGCCAAATTATTGCTATTTGCTAATATGCAAATGGAGGCTTTCCCACAGGAATTAGGTTACCTGAAACAACCATCCGGGAAAGTGCCTCTCCCTAGGGTAACTGCCTTAGGGTTATTCCTTGATAAAGATGGCTTAATTAGAACCAGGGGTAGGATACAGAATTCTGATATTCTGCCTTTTGAAGTCAAGTTTCCCCTTTTGTTGGAAAAATATTATTTAACAAAACTGGCGATTAGGGAAGCTCATCTTAACTGTTGCCACATGGGGATTAATTCAACCCTCAGTAAGTTAAGGCTGTCTGGGGTTTGGATCCCTCAGGAGAGACAAGCTGTAAAAGCCTTCATACGTACTTGCATCATATGTGAAAATAAATGCTCTGCCTTGTAAGGCACCTGCAGGGTCGATATTACCTGCTCATAAGGTGAACTTTGTCCGTCCATTCAAACAAGTCGGTGTGGATTTCACCGGTCGATTTTCTCTTAAAGTTGGAGGAGTAGAAGTTAAAATGTACAAATTACTCTTTACATGCATGAGTTTGCATGCAATTCACTTAGAATTATTGCCGGATATGAGCACCCGCTCTTTTATGCTGGCCTTTGTAAGGTTTTACCAACTTATTTGGTATCCCTACGCATGTATATTCCGATAACGCAAAATCCTTTGTTGCATCCGGAATATTGTTATCGAACGTGCTCGAATCGGACAAGTTGAAAGAACAATTTAAATCCATACACATCGTCCATGAACAATTCCCCTTTACTCTGTGTGTGGGGGGGGGGGGCTGGGAGAGACTAATTAAAACTGTCAAACAATATTTCAGGAAACTATTGGGCAGAAGAAAGTTGGATTATTTTGAATTTCTGATGAGCAAAAGGGAATAAATGATAGACCCTTCACTTGTTTCTGCCGACAAAGACTTTAGGATTTTAACTCCAAATCATTTTCTTCAAACAGGATATCAACTTCGTTTGCTTATTAATAATTATGATGCTGAATTATGTCCTGACCCTCCAAATATAACTGCCTTATTACATTCCCTCGAAATGAGGAATAAATTTGTTGAAAAATTCAATCGTATCTGGCATAATGATTACCTCTTGTCATTAAGAGAAGCTGATGCCAAAATCGGGAGCAATTGTGCCCCCAAGTTATCTGTTGGAGAGATAGTACTTATTAAGACTCCCAACAAAACCAGACAATTCTGGAATTTTGGTAATCAAATCAATCAAATTAATTACTGGAAACGACAAAAAACCTCGTGCCCTTGGAAATTAAGGGTAATGATGATATTGCATCAACTGAATTTAAAGAAGAAGGAGATCCCTTTTTCTGTCCAACCTGTTCTGTTCCTAATGATGGAACATCGCCAATGGTGTGCTACGTTTCTTGTGACAGCTGGTACCATTTCAGCTGCGTAGGAGTTAATCATCAAGATACCGTAGGAGAGTGGTTTTGTTCTAATTGTAAGAATGAGGCTCCTCAGGTCGGTCCATATAGTGGAAATTAGCTAATGTCTGGATGCATGAAAAATTGAAGTTTATACTGAAGATTGACAACAGACAATGGCACACATATATTAATATTAAAAAAATTATTGAATTAAAATTGTAATTAAATTGTATTGTGAAAAAAGTAATGATCATCCATTACTTTTTCCTCTCCTCCTTGGCAGTGTAATATTAAGAAAATTTACTGAATTAAAGTTATAATTTTGAATCTCAATATGAATTGTTAAGTTAATAAATTTAACTAAACTAAAAATATCGGAATTATAAAATTGTCTAAGTTAAGATGTATGTTTATTGGATTAACTTGTTATTTGTCGTTTATCCGACTGTTTTATTAATTAACTTGTATTGGGAAAAAAAGTAATGATTATCCATTACTTTTTCCTCTCCTCCTTGGCAGTGTGTGAGAAATTTTCCACGGACAACCGCCATATTGTTATTGGCCGCCTACATGCTTTGTAAGCCGGTCAGTCATTGGCTTAATTTGAATGTGCCAAATCTTGTTTGGCGCCAATTTGTATTCATGTATTATTTTTTAGTCTGTAAATGAACACGGAAGACAGCAGACTCAACCAGAACCAAGATGCTTTCATGGACACCAAACAGTAGGTCTTGTTTTCTTATCTTTCTCCTAAATGCTTTTGTCAAAAATACTATTATTAACCAATATTTGTTTTTTTTTCTTATGTTTAAAACGAAAAAAAAAAAAAAAAGTCTCCCATGAAACTGAACATTTCCCAAATTATATTTGCATATTATCTGAATTCAAAAACATGCGGCTTTTTTGTATTTAAAAATTTTTTTTTCTTAAATATGCATTACTTCTAGCTAAAGTTAATGCATAACCCTAAAGGTATTAATTCTTAACGGGCTTTTTAAACGAGTTAAAAATAACCAGACTTTTTCAATTTGATAAAAGTTCCATTATAGCATATTTATTATGGGGCGGAGCTGGAGCGGTTTAACATCCCAGCTCGACCTAGATAAAGACAAAAAGTATCCATGCATTAACATGGGAGGGGAGACTATCTTCAAGTAATATCCTAAGCTGAGAATGGGTAAAGGACTTATACTAAGTAGATATTAATAAGTCCTTCTCACCTTTTTTTTATTTTAGTTTTTTTTATTTATTTTTTTATTTTTTATTTTAGTTTATTTATTTATTTTAGTTTATTTATTTTTTCAATGGAGAGTAGATGATGCATGTGGATGTGTTATTGCAGCTCCTATAACTCTCGCTTCTCCTTTTTTGTCCTTCAGTCTCCATTTCCAATGAGTGATTTTTCTGACAAATGGTGAAGAAAAAGCTGCTTTCTAGGTCGGTAGTACTTTGTAAAGAGTAGCCTGAGATGTTGGAAAATTTCTGTTTCTATGTCTATCCTTATGGTCATGTTACTAGTAAGGGTGCTGGAGGTAAACTTTTCATCTGGGCTGACGTTACCCACCTGATACTCAGGGACCCGAACCTTGGATTAACCACTAAGGAGGCTATCAGCAGGTGCAAAGTACCGGGACTGCTGTATTGCCAGTTGGTGAATGGATTCTGGACCATACAGTAGTTTCTGGTGGGGCCTCTCGATGCCATACTAGTGGGTAATTGTTACGCCTTTACCTTATGTGCCACAAACAAAAAAAAAAATTTCTTGTCTTTGTCTCTCTTATTTTCCCTCTCTGTCCTGCTCCAACCAAGTCTACCGACCTGCTCCACAAACCCCAAAACCTCAATCACGACAAATCTCCAAAAAAGAAACACACGAATAAACCTAGAACCCCATCCACCAACGTAGACCCCTACTACCAGATCTCCTTCTCCAACATCAGGGGTCTACGTTCCAACCTTCCATAGGTTGAAACACAATTATAGGACACTAAACCGGACATATTGTTCCTAAGTGAAACTGGCATAGTGCCAACCACTTCTCTAGACGAATTCATAATTAAAGGATACTCCAACTTGACATCTAAATCTGACCCCCAAGATCGCCATGGGCATGGAATATGTGCCTACATCAAAGATGGCTTTCCATGTGGTAGGGATATCTCTAGAGAAGACTAATTTACCTTATATGTGCTTTAGGGTTGCACTAACTTACACCACTGCATTTATATTTGCCCTCTATCGCCCCCACAACAGTGGAGTTACTATCTTTAAGAGCATATCTGAGAAAATTGACCACATCCTGTTTACTCATCCTTCGGCTAACATTCACATTTGCGGTGACTTCAATGTCCATAATGTGGAGTGGCTGACCCACTCAAATAAAACCGATGATGAGGGGAGGTTTTGTCATGATTTTGCCATTGCCTATGACCTCACTCAAATTGTTCACAAACCCACCCGTGTGCCCGATACACCCGGTCAATATGCAAGCCTTCTAGACCTTTTCCTCACAACTTCCTCTGAGCTGTGTTCATGTTCCGTTCTATCTCCTCTGGGATCCTCTGACTACTCTGTTGTAGCAGTTAAGATAGAAATGAAATGTAATAAGTCTTCAGACGTACCTCTCCACCATACTGTATATCGATACTCTATGGCTGACTGGGATAGCTTCCGTACATTCATATCTGACCTACCTCTGCATTCCATGTTTAAAAAGGATGTGTCCTCCATAGTATCAGACCTGACCGAATGGTTAATTATAGGCATAGACCGATTCATACCATCCAAAAAATTCCAACAAAAACCTAACAGCCAGCCATGGTTCTCCCCTGAATGTGCTACTGCCATCGCGCACAGAAATCACTTTTTCCATAGCTACCAACTTAATAGATGTACTGAGACTAAAGCTGCTTTCAGGACTGCCAGCAACCACTGTAAAAGAGTAATAAAACATGCAAGAGAGCTATATGCTCAGTCTGTTAAATCCAAAGTAGCTGAGCAGCGGTTTGGTTCCCACCAGTTCTGACAAATAGCAAACAGGATCTTGAACAGAAGTGTGCGTTCTCTCCCAACTATCATCAATGGATCTGAGGTCATCTCGTCAGCATCAGACAAGACCAGACTATTTGCCAAGAACTTTGCAGCTAATTCTACCCTATGCGACAATGACCATCAACTCCCTGTATTTCCTCCTATAACAGACAACACGCTATGCAACATACAAATATCTGTGCATGAGGTCGCCAAACTAATCAAGAACCTTGATTCCAGTAAAGCAACTGGCCCTGCTGGCATTCCAGTTATAGTGCTGAAAAAGCTCCAACCAGAACTTGCCCTCATACTTACAAAACTGTTCAAGCGCTGCCTTAAGGAGAAGTGCTTTCCAACACCTTGGAAAACCTCATCAGTATGCCCTGTATTTAAGAATTCAGGTGAAAAGTCATCTCCCTCTCAGTACAGACTAATAAGTCTCCTGTGTGTCATGAGTAAGTTTTTGGAATCCATATTAAATAAAGAAGTAGTCAACCACCTCAACAGAAACAACCTTCTTAGTGACATGCAATATTGTTTCCGCTCTGCAAGATCTACAGCAGATGTGCTAACGGTTATATCACATAGGATTAGTGAATCTCTTAACAAAGGTTTCCTTTCCAGGGCAATTGCTCTTGACATATCAAAGGCCTTCGATAAGATATGGCATAAGGGCCTACTTCACAAGATTTCCAGCTACGGTATTACTGGAAATGTTTTCTCAATTATTAAATCATTTCTCTTCGATAGGTTCATAAGAGTAGTGGTTGATGGGCAGAAATCAAAGGCCCACAGTATTAATGCTGGAGTCCCCCAGGGGTCCAACCTGGGCCCAACTCTCCTCCTGATCTACATCAATGATCTCCCAAAACACATAAATCATTCGTTGACATCTATGCTGATGACACGACCATCTATGGCAACACATCAAAGGCCGTAAATGAGAAAGTTCTCTCTAATTACCTCTCCTCTGATCTTGAGCACGTAGTACAATGGGGGAAGAAGTGGCTGGTCACTTTTAATGCATCCAAAAACAAGCTTCTATCTTTACATCATCAACGCTCTGATCCCCATCTGGCATCAATTGAAATGGATGGCTCTCGTCTTGGGGAGGCTCCATGTTTTGACAAGCTTCTGGGTTTGACCTTTACTCCTGATCTAAAATGGAACACGTACATCAAATCTGTTGCCGGGGACGCTGGGAAAATGGTGGGATCCTTCTACCGCTCCAGAAGATATCTCACTACTGATACAATTCTCTATCTGTATAAAAGCCAAGTACGTCCAAGGATGGAGTACTGCTGCCACATCTGGGCAGGAGCTGCTAAAAACAGCCTATCCTGCTCTAGAAGTGTAAGCCATTTTGAGTTTCAGAACAGTTTCAGATGGTTCGCTGTTACACACAAGTCCTGGGAGGGGACTTGTTTGTAGTAGACAGTTCCACAAAACAAAATATTCTTACCGTGTTGAAACCTGGGAAAGAACATGTGAAATTGCTCCAGAAAAGGTTTAATATTTATGAAGCAATTCTGGTTTCTGATTGGTTTGTAGCAGAACGTGAATTAATTTGATTCGTCAGTTCTTAGCAGCATCGTTTATAAATAGAATCGTCCGACTGTGTGGGATCATACCCCATTATAGGAACTCTTATGATGGGATGAGTCTCCTAGCGGCCTCGGCTGCAGGGAGACAGGGTAGTACACGTCAAGGATTCGTCACTTGACACTCAGCCCAACAGGTGAGGGGCCGGGAACCGGCCCAGCACCTGTTGGACTGAGGTACACCGCCTGGGTAATACCTAAGTCCACCCTCCCAGGCCTTGCCACCAGGCTTTCCGGTGGGGCAAGTTTATTGCTTGCTGCCTGAGGCGCCCCGACCGGGGAATGCCGATGGGGTTACTCAGGCAATTTTTAAAATTGCAGGAGTGCCCCTCCTTTAGGGGAGCCTGCGGGGTTCCCACTTTCCAGGTCTTGTGCCAAATTATGCTGATGTGAGCAGCATTTAAATAAATACCCCATTATAGGAACAAAATATTGCAACACCTGCCTTGACAGATTACAAAATAGACTTTGTGGTTTAGTGGGGAATGTCCTTTTCTCTTCCCTACAACCTCTCTCCCATAGAAGAGACGTTGCGAGCCTGTCTTTTTTTATCGCTATTTCCATGGCAGGTGCTCGTCTGAGCTCCAATCTCTCGTCCCCCCCTCGCCAATCTTTTACGAGAAACACCCGTCTGGCTGAAACTACTGTCAACAATTTTCCCCACTCTTTATCTGTGCCTAAATCCAAACGTAGATTCCATGAGCAAAGCTTCTTTCTTAGAACTGCACGCCAGTGGAACTCGCTGCCGCTTGCCTGTTTCCCATCTGACTACAACTTGGACGTGTTCAAGTCCAACATAAACAAACTCCTGACAAACCGCCCCCTTAAGTAAGACACTCTATCAAAACCCCCAATACTAATGATTACTACAATACTATCTCATTGATTACTGTACACGCAATAACCCTTATCCCTGAGTGGCCTTCGGGCCTTGATAAGTGGTGACCTCCATGTAAAAAAAAAAAAAAGTGAATATAATAATCAATAGAGAATTGACTTCATAATAAGAAATACGAAATCTGCATAAATTAAAATATTATATTTAAGTGTATTATACGACCGGGTAACGCCAGGCGGCATGCTAGTATTGACTAAATAGATTAAAAAAAAATTTAATCAGATTCAGGGTTTTTCTTTTCTTTTCTTTTTTTTCTATATTATTCTATATTATTTCACATTATTATTCCGTATTTCGTAAAGAAATGTGATGCTGCACTTTCGTAACATTTTGTAAAATGCAATAAATTATCCACAGCAGACGAATTTTTGTTCATTCCTAGCCACAGTTTCGCTATTTATTTAAAAGACTTTTATAAAATGCGGTACAATGCGAAAAGGATGCTGAAGTTATTTTATTTTTGCTTTTGTTGTTATTATTCCTTACTGTAATTGAAAAAAAAAAAAAAAATTATTGTTGTCGGTTTTCCGGCGGAAAAACAACACCCTTTTAGACTTATTTCTCACCATGTCTCAACAGTCAATAAGAGTTATTTCCCTTTAATTCCTGTTTTTCACCATGTGCGGAAATTAAGGTAAGGCATGCGTTTGTGGTTTCCAGCCATGGCCGAATTCTATCTGGAGGTATGTTTTCTAACTTGCTCATAATCTGTTTCCCCTTTGGGACTTGTGCAGTTTATAAATCGTGCTATTTTGTTAATGGCGTTTTCAAGTTAAATTCAATTTTTAAGGTATATATTTTTTTTATTGTTAAATTATTAGGTGAACGTAAAGCTAACGCCCCACTCACACGATCCGTAGAGTGTTCTGTTCTACTATCGCAAAGAAAGAGGTACAATTTTAAATTTTGCGTGATCAGAACCTCCATTCAGATTCTCCTACCTTTGCACCTCCTTTCAAGAGAAGGTAATGCCTGGAAACTTTACCCTATATTCCCTAAAACTTAACATAGCCATACTCCACTTTGTTATAAGCTTGAAGGTCTATACCAGAAGTTAACATAATAGGATTCTGATTTACTTGCCTGCCCACGAGGACAGAGTTAGACGCAGTCTAGCCTCCCCAAAAGAGATACTCTGCCTTGGGACAAAACTAAAAATTGTTAGAGTTTCTCTATCATTGACCAAATACAGAAAAGATGAAATGTATTATCAGAACAGATACTACACTTTGAAACTGGCCACAAGACGAAGAGTCTCCATTTACTTGCCTCCCTACGAGGGCAGAATTAGGTACAAGGTCGGTTTTCAATATGGGAAAAATCCAGCTGCCTAAAAAGATCATTCTGAATTTGGACAAAAATAAAAATTTCCTCAGTCCAGGATTTTTCCTCCAAGAAAAGATTAAGTTTCGTATCAGAACAGATACTACATTTTGAAATATTTGCACAAAATATAAAAATAAACATTTGAACAAATTAGACACAATGTCATTATGAGGGGAAAAATTGGTGTCGTTGGTCAAAGTTACTGAAAATATTTATCCAAGTCTTAACTAAAACCATCAATCATCATAATACCACATTTACTCCACATTTTATGTTGAGTTTTTTGCTTATTAAATGTTTACACATTTTAATCGTGCATTGCTCAAGTTTCGATACGTAAAATAAATGAACTTTTTACACGAAATAATGACTTATTTAATGTTTACGTGCAAAATGAATGCCGATGCTGAAAATGTATAAACATTTTGAGCCCTCCCTTTACTTAAAAATCCACCAAAAACCAGGAAATTAACCAATTTTAATTAAATTTTCAGTATTTATCAAATAATGATCACGGAATATAATGAACGCATTATTTTTTATTTAAATCTTAGTGGAAATGTATTTTGTGTTCACTTTTGTTTGCCATGGCGACAGTTTTTGCGGAGACATTTAATGTCTCAGTTTGAAAGTGCAGCTTACTGCACCATGACGATGGTTGAATTGCCGTTCCATTTGTAAATTTCTCTTGTGAGAAGTTTGTGCAGTTGTACAATGGCATCCATTGGTAAACCTATTTTCCAGTTCAATAAAGCATTTGGGGAATTTAGGTTCAACTGAATATCTAAGATTTTTGGAGTAGTTCCCTCTACTTCGAGTTTTAAGAGTACTTTCTCTCAAACGTATCCACAAAACACCTGTCTATTGGATTGAGGGTGAAAAAGTGAAGCCCAGATGTGTCTGATATTCTGCTTGAAGAAATCTGTAAATTTCGATCTAGTGTAAGCACTACCATTATTGGAGGCTTTGATGCACAATGCAGGCAGCGACAAAGTTTACCTTTCAACGTCCAAAATCAAAATGTGTAAACTTGCTTCTGCACATCGAATTTACGAAGGTTGAATTAATGAAAACAATTTTATTTTGGACGAATCAGAATTTTCTAAATTTATTAAAAACTAGCTTTTCAGCCCGGCGTTGCTCGGGTGTTTGGAAGTGTATGTTGAGCAAAAAAAACAAAAAAAAACGGTCAATTGTTTTTTCTTTTGACCCCTATTATGACCCCTTAACATTTATTGTTTTGGGCTCAAATCAAGTTATTAAGTTAGATCCATGTCCAAGGAACCTATATCTAAAATTTCAAGTGTTTAGACCCCAAATTGTCGGAGGAGTTTGGTAGAGTTCTCAAAGGTCAAATCGTTGAACTTCGACCCCTTAACAGCCAAATTTCTGTCCGAAAACGGATTACAAAGATTTTCCCAAAACTCGGTACACTGTATATCAAATTTCGAGTCTGTAGACTTAAAATTGACAGAGTTATTGCATAGGGAAATGTACACAGACATGTTCACTTTTATAGATATAGATGATCTTTCAGGGGTTTCCTAAATCCTTTAAAAAAAAAAAAAAAAAAAAGCCAGATTTTCTTTCAATAAACAGTTGAGACCAAAAAAATTCATATAGACAAAATACTGTTAGAAATTCGCTCAATATATGTTACCGTGACATAAGTTGACATATTCGGTGGGTTTTTAATAGTATTTTGTCTAGTTTATTATTTATAACACCTTTTCCCGAACTTACCGTGTTAAAGAGAGAGTCGGGCGCCATTTTGAATTTTCCAATACATCGGTAAACACTATGCTTTTCCAGCTGAATAACATGTTACATTGAATAAAAACACGAAAAATATATCCAGTTTGGTAGAAAAGTAACTTCTCTTGCCTTTGATAACATTTATTTGTTATATATTTGTTTTTTTTTGACAACTTTTTCGAATCTATGTGTACAGTAATACAAACCCGGAACAAAAATAAAAATTGTCTCAGTCATGAAGAATATCTCCTCCACTGACAGAACAAGAAATTGAAGTGTAGAATCTGAAGAACAGATACTACACTTTGATCTCGAAGGGCAATGAGATGTTACTCATAAAAGAATTCTTTATTACCAATCAAACCAAAATTTGGCAGAAGTTAGAGGTGATAGGCTATCATGCAAAAAAATCTAATATCCTGACTTATTTTTCAAATGAACTTTCATCTTTTGAACTATAAAAATAATAATTTCATATTTTCTTTCTTTTCCAGAATTTCCGAATCTTGGATTTTACCTTTAATTTCGATGTTGGAATTGGATTTTATTTACCTTTTCAAACGTATTTTTTTCTCCATTCTTCATTAACCAAGAGGAAGTAAACCGAACCTGGAGTGAGATGGGGAGGGGGTTAAAAAAAACCCTCCCTTCCCTCCACATGTAAGAGTGAAGTGGATGCTTGATATAATGACGAATCACTTAAAATACCCATTCAATCCTAACCCGATAGAAAGGGAAACGGTATGAAAGTGTTACAGACATCAGGAAGCACCATTTTTGTTTATAAAACAATAAAAAACAAAATAATTTTAATAAATTATTTGTTGACATCTTTGCAGATGACACAACTATGGCAACACTTTGAAGAGCATTGATAATCAAATCCTTTCGACTTCGAACACATGGTGCAATGAGTTAAAAAAAAAAAATACTGGTTTGTTACTTTTAATGTTTCTAAAACCTAGCTGCTCTCTTTTCACTGACATGTCTACTTCAGTCAAATATTCCTCCATCGATTTCTGCAGCGCAGAGAAGGATTTAACAGAGAGTTCATCCTCCAGATTGGCCATCTCCAGAATCGTTCGGATTTTAGTCCAAAGAAGAGAAATTCTCTTCCTTAAATCTGCTTGACTCACATCCATGGTAGTATGGGGTTCTTTCGCAAATATGTGAAAAAATTAATTTCCAGCAAAGAATCAATGACCGCTCAGATCGAGAAGGGAGCAATGCACTTACCTTAGGTTGCGAAAGAATTGCCCCCTTCCGCGACGTAACCGTCTTGTAGTATCTTCGCCAGACGAAAGTGGAAAAGATTTACTTTCAATCGCCGGCAACTGAATCAATTTGTGGTGAAGAAAAAAAAGAGAAAAAAGACACGAGAATCTCCCCTCTTATATAATGGAAGGATCAGATAATTACCTATCACGTGATCCGGAGCACAAAATAAAACTTTAAAAAGTGAATAACAACAATTCTTCTTGGTTAGTATTCAAGGTAAGTGCACGCCGAATCTTCTCTTCTCGAGCAATCATTAATCCTTTTTTTTTTTTCACAAATTGTAATTTCCGGAAAAAAAGGAGTTGAAAAGGTAATGGCTGGCAAAGAAATCAAATCCACGTTTTTATGTTGGGTCGCTGATGCAATGGACTCTTGTAACGAATTGTTAAGAAAAGAGAAGGAAACGTGAATTGAGTATGAAGAGAGGAGAAAGATCGTTTAAGACGCAATGATGAAGGGAGCAAAATTAGAATTAATAAAAAGCAAAGTTTTTAGACAATAGACAATTCACAGAGAAATACTGACGAATCCATGACCGTGTGGACTGCAAGTTTATTGGGATTTGGAAAACAAGTCCCTTTCCCACAGACGAACTTTAAAAAAGTGTTAAACTAAAAAAACACAAAACAAAAACTCCAGCGAATCAGAAAGAAATAAAAGTTGTCCATTCTACATTTTTGTATACAGACTCATATATGCTAGTAGGTCGCTCGGCGTTGCCTGGTCGTAAATCGAAAATTCAATGTGAATATTTAAAAAAAAAAAAAAAAAATGGCTGCTTCCAGGTTTTCCCTGTTAGATTCCAAACTCTTTAAACTTTTCGTTTGTTCTCATAAATGATGTATTGTAAATTGGATGACCCCCCCTCTCTCCCATGATAAGTAAAAGGGACAAGGTAACTGTCAGAAACGAGAAAAGAGTTTTCTCCCATTGATTGTAGTTCTATCACCCTAAAACTACGACCCTCTGTAATAATATATTACCGACATTTCGGATCAAGTAAAGAATAGATACCCTGTAGCAGACGACGCCGCCTGGCGGTGACAAGCGTACATTTCAACTAACACCGGTGATTTGACCTTGACATTGGCACAAGCACATGGCGTCGGTTGTTTGTAAACACGTCAAACAGCAAACATGCTCGAATATTCGCCAGCAATTTTTTAAATATATTTACAAAACTTTTGAAAATTTAAAAGAAAAACTATATATTTACAAAACATTTTTTTAAAGTAAATAAAATGAACGTATTTAAATAAAAGATATTTAAGTAAATGGGTGTTTTCTGTTTCGGATTTTTTCGACCAAGATTGATTTTTATGTACCATGGATTTTTTTTTGCGTATATGGGGGGGGGGGGGGTTCTGTGTGCGTTTTTAAGACAATTCAATATTTATTTAATTATTCTTTAAAACATTAACTTCAGCGACAATTAATATATTTTTAAAATAATATTTTTAAATATTAAATTTTGACGAATATTCACGAGCAATATTTTTTTAAATAAAAGATATTTAAATAAATAAGCGTCTTTCTGAGTGCGTTTTTAATATATTTACAGAACTTTTTAATAACTGTTTTATTCTTTTTATCAAACAAAAATAGAACTTTTATAATGACATATGGAGTCCATATGTCATAAAAGTTCGATGTTTGAAAAACAGTCCGTAGTCTATGGACTGTTTTTCAAACATCGAAATTTTCAAATTACAGTTAGTTTTATTTTTAAAAAATAAGACGAGGTGGGGTTTTTTTTTTCAATTAATATATAAACTTTATTTGAACTTTCAAAAAACTTTTACATGCATAACAAATAGACATTATAGATATTTTATAATAATTTTTAAATATATTTAACGAAAAAATTTACTTTATCATTTCATTGTTGAATAAAATTTAAAAATGATAAATGGTGAAAAAAATATCTCGAAAAGAAAAAACATCTCGTCTTTTTTTTTTAAATAAAACTTTAATTTAAAAAATTTCGATGTTTGAAAAACAGTCCATAATATATATTTCATTATAAAAGTTCTACTTTTGTTTGATAAAAAGAATAAAACAGTTAATAAAAAAAAACAAAAAAACAATCCATTAAGTTCAAATAAAAACGGTTTGAATAAAACATTAAAAAGAAGGTTCATTATTTATTTATTATTATAATACAATTCAATATTTATTTAAAGTGCGATGTATGTCGGTGGTCAGTGAAGGAGAAATCCTTCTAGGCCGAGGCAATTTTTATGCATAATAAAATCACAAGTATAAACAATCGAGATTTAAAAATTTGGTCGCAAAAATCCGAAACGGAAAGCACCCATTTATTTAAATACGTTCGTTTTGTTACTTACTTAAAAAAAAATGTTTTATAAATATATATATTTTCTTTTAAATCTTCAAAAGTTTTGTAGATATATTAAAAAAAAATTGCTGGCGAATATTCGAGTATGTTTGTTATTTGACGTGTTCTTTGGGACAAGATCAAAGTGTAGTATCTGTTCTTCAGATGCTGCACTTCCATTTCTTGTTCTCTTTCGGTGGAGGAGAAATCCTTCACGACTGAGACAATTTTTATTTTTGTACCTTTTCTCCACGTTAGAAAACGACCCTGGTGTCTAACTCTGTCCCGTGGGGAGGCATAGTAAATAGGTACAAACAACCGACGCTATGTGCTTGTGCCAATGTCAAGGTCGAATCACCGGTGTTAGTTGAAATGTGCGCCTGGCACCGCCAGGGCGCCAGGCGGCGTCGTCTGATACGGGGTATCTATTCTTTACTTGTCGACTATTCGATAGATCTTGTTTGCTAGGACCTAAGCGATGACGTCACTTATCAGCTCACGGGCCTTAATGACATATTATAAAAGTCGTGCTAAAACTCTTTTTTTTTTCCGTCTCTTTTTCTCTCACTCTCTCTTTCTCTGCCTGTCTCTCACTCTCTCTCTCTCTCTCTCTTCCATTCTTTGGAAAATGATAGGAGATTGAGTCATAAAATTGCTATGATTGCTTGTTCTCGTCGAGGAAGATATGTTACTCGTAAAAAAAAAAAAATCATTATTAGCAGTCGAACCAAGATTGCTAAAAAAATTTGCAGCAGTTAGAGCAGATAGCAGGTTATCATGCAAAACAAACAAATTGTGGTTAAATACAATGACCCCACAACTCAATCTTCACTCTTCAATCCTGCAGTCCAATGCACTTCTGACAGCAATTGCTTCTGCCAAACAAAAAAGACACTCTCTCTCCCAAATACAGGCTTTTTATAGGACAAAACCGTCCAAAGTTATTTGCATACTCTTCCCATGATCTCTAGTCTATAAATAGACGCAGTGGCCATTCTCTTCTTCTTCTTTCACTCTCTGAAGTGGGCGTTGCCAGTGGTAAAAGGTTTGCACGATTTTTTTTTTTTTTTTTTTTTTTTTTTACTACACGCCCTCATGATCATTAAAGATCATTCACATCTCATAATCCCGTGTCCAGATCGGCGCATTGCGTTCTCTTTGCGGTCTCTGCATCGGCACCGGTTCATCTTCATCACTCCCTGGCTCAGTACCACCATCCTCATCACCTAAATGGACCACACGCCTTAAATCTAAAACATGTCGTGGCATTCCATTGACACTTAAGTTGTTTGGGGATTGCACTCCTGTTATCACTCCTTTTCCCCACTGCGTTGTGCATCGGGCATTAGGCGGTTTCACCCAAACTTCTTCTCCTATTTGGATTCTGGCTGGTCCTTGATCATTAATTTCCGGTGACATGTCTCTAGGATGTCTCCATTCGTAATTAAAGATTGCTCTATGTGGTACTGTGTCATCTCTTTGCCCGACCTTAGGGGACATGTTGTACCAAAATGTGGCCTCTTCAGGCGATATTCTTCCTCTCTCAGCTATTGCTTTCACGGTCCGATGATGTCGCTCCACAATGCCATTTCCTCCAGGTCTGTAGGCTGCCCTGTAATAACTTTTAATCGTCCATTTTTTTAGCATCGTCTGAAAGATTTCTGAGCGAAAAACAGTGCCGTTGTTCATTATCACCTCCCTTACTAGACCTCGTTCAAGCATCACCTTTTCTAAAACAGTTGCAACTGCAGATGCGGCTTCCACTCGCAGTTCCTTCCATATCGCCAGTCTACTTGGCCCACAATCAATTATTGATAAGTACGCTCCCCCTTGGTAGTGTGCTATGTTAATAGCTAGTCTCGTCCAGTTCGTTAAAACTCCAATTTCCCCAGGATTATGTATATTTGGGGCAGGATCGATCGATTGACACCGAACACAGTTCTTTACTATCATCTGAATTTCTTCCTGTTTTACATTCGGATCCACTTGCCTCACCAAATATAATGTTCTCTCCACTCCCATGTGATGCATGTCATGCAACTCTTTAATTTCTCCAATTCCAAGACAGCATATCGGCGCCTCCTCTTTCTCAATTAACCACTGTTTTTTTATCCGTGTTAGCGCATCTGCCTTGTTTCTTTCTTAGTAAAAAAAAAAAAAAAAAAAAATCGTGCAAACCTTTTACCACTGGCAACGCGCGCTTCAGAGAGTGAAAGAAGAAGAAGAGAATGGCCACTGCGTCTATTTATAGACTAGAGATCATGGGAAGAGTATGCAAATAACTTTGGACGGTTTTGTCCTATAAAAAGCCTGTATTTGGGAGAGAGGGTGTCTTTTTTGTTTGGCAGAAGCAATTGCTGTCAGAAGTGCATTGGACTGCAGGATTGAAGAGTGAAGATTGAGTTGTGGGGTCATTGTATTTAACCACGCTATTCCGGCCAAGAACAGATCATGGAATCTGGGATGTTGAGATTGGGAAAAGATGTGATACCACCTTTTAGTGGAGAAGGTGATGTAGTCGGATGGATAAAGAAAGTAAAACTGGTGGCTAAGCTTCAACATGTGCCAGACCTTGCCAGTTTTATTCCACTTTTTTTGCAGGGAGATGCACTCGCTCTCTATCTTGAGATGAATAATGCAGAACAAGAAGATGCAGAACTGATAGAGATGAGACTCGTGACCGCCTTCACTGAGGGGCCTTTTGAGGCATACGAAAAACTGCAACGATTCAAGTGGACAGGAGAATCGGTGGATGTTTATGCTAATAAAATCAAAAGATTGGCTGGACTGGCGGGATATCTGGGAAGAGGGCTGGAACATACAGCCAAACTGGCATTCATAACTGGATTCCCAGACGATGTATCTGTGGCATTACAGCAGCTACCGAACATAGAGAGAATGGATGTCAGCAAACTGATACCGACTGCACGGCTTTTAGTCAGTAAAAGAGTCGTAGAAACTCGGACATTGGCCGCAAGTGCGCAAACTAATGAGACTAATAAGGGAAAGAAAGAATCAAGCCTTCAGTGCTTTAGATGTCAAGGACCGCACCTAAAAAAAGATTGCACAGAGATCCCTAGGGCCAGGGCAACATGCTACAATTGTGGAAAATTTGGCCACATTGCGAGATATTGTCCTCAGATTCAGGGAAACGGGCAAGGGGGAGCTTCTGCGCCGCAAACTACCCTAGCAATGAAATGAAGGCGCGATACTGGCCTCTTCCTATAATAGAAGTAGAGGTGAATGATTCTGTAATGACTGCACTTGTCGATACTGGGTGCACCACTACTTTAATCAATTCCAAACTTTTGAAGGGATATGGAAGGAGTGGTACAGTGAAAGCAGTTGATGGGAGGAATATAGAATATAAAGGAGCCAGACAAGTGGAGATAAAAGTCTAATCTCCGCTTTATTATCACTTCTCTGGCACCCTTTGTTCGTATTCTGCCACTCTCCTCCACAGTAGAGTTCACCCAACTGAGTACAGTGGCTGAATCAGTTCTTATTTCAATATTTGTCAGTCTCCATTTGATAGCTAAATTGACACCCTTTAGAACAGCATCTAATTCAGCTATGTTAATGTGATTAAAGTCATCACTTTTCCTCAGCCAAGTTGCATCTTCCGCCACCACACCGCCAATCTCGACAACCACGCCAGTTGCAACATTGCTTGCATCACACCACACGACTCCTGTGCTCACTTCAGGTATGTGCCAAGCGCCATTAACAGGGTCTTCTTTTTTCAGCTCAGCTAGAACCTCCTGCATCACTTTCATGGTTCTGCAATCAACTTTTTCTTCCCAATCCACTCCATTTGCTCTTCTTTTCACATAACTGCATGCTAATCGCAGCCATCCAGCAATTGGATAGTGCCCCAATAATTTACCACAGATCGAAAATAGCTCCCGCCTACTAATTTCTCCTCCCATCTCTGGGATCTCGTTGCCTCTCCTGAACATTAGTGCACCCATCTTATTTTTCATAAGCTTAAGGCCCAGTGCCGCTCCTCCGTCCAGGGATTCCGGAGATTTTGCTGCTAACCCAAACCCCTTCAAATGTTCCACAACTTCCTGTGTCGATATTTTCGTTACGTCTACCATTATATCATCAATGTATGAATCAGTGGCCTCTTTCGTCCTACTTCCTTTCTTTAATACTATTTTTAAAATGGCTGCCATAATCTTTGGTGCGACATTAAGTCCGAATCCTAATCGTGTTAGGCAATAGGTTTTTCCTTTATAACAGACCAGCTGGTACTGCCATAGTTCCTTTGCCACGTGTAGTTGCAGGTAGGCAGACTTAAGGTCCACTATTGCGGTCCCTCCTACCAACTGTCTCCACTTTCTTATCTTTTCATCACATACATCTATTATGTCGCTCCCTGTATGACACGCCACAAAACGGTTCAACTCACGAAAGTCGAACACTGGCCTAACTTTCCCTTTTGTGGCCTGAAATACTGCCATCAATGGCAACACGCCTTTTCTTTCTCCTTTCCATGGTAACAGAATACCATCCGATATCCATCTTTCCACCTCTTTCTCGAATTCTAATTTCTTATCGCCTTCCAGAGAGTTTTTATAATATTGGACTTTGTTCTGCAATACTGGAGGCTCTCCCTTCCATGTCCATCTTACTGTCCATTTATCTCCATCGAAGTTTGCTTCAAAGTCTTTATCCTCGATTTTGCAAACATTCAGCTGATGGGCAGCCACGGCACATTGTATATCTCCAAACTTCACTTTGGCTTTCTTTATAGTTACACCTCCCAGCTCATTAATCACGTCCATTCCAATTATGACGTCGATCCCATCAACGATGTGATTCATCAAGATTGCCCTCACCTTTACGTGCATTCCACAGACTTTTATCTCCACTTGTCTGGCTCCTTTACATTCTATATTCCTCCCATCAACTGCTTTCACTGTACCGCTCCTTCCATATCCCTTCAAAAGTTTGGAATTGATTAAAGTAGTGGTGCACCCAGTATCGCGCCTTCATTTCATTGCTAGGGTAGCTTGCAGTGCAGAAGCTCCCCCTTGCCCGTTTCCCTGAATCTGAGGACAATATCTCGCAATGTGGCCAAATTTTCCACAATTGTAGCATGTTGCCCTGGCCCTAGGGATCTCTGTGCAATCTTTTTTTAGGTGCGGTCCTTGACATCTAAAGCACTGAAGGCTTGATTCTTTCTTTCCCTTATTAGTCTCATTAGTTTGCGCACTTGCGGCCAATGTCCGAGTTTCTACGACCCTTTTGCTGACTAAAAGCCGTGCAGTCGGTATCAGTTTGCTGACATCCATTCTCTCTGTTCGGTAGCTGCTGTAATGCCACAGATACATCGTCTGGGAATCCAGTTATGAATGCCAGTTTGGCTGTATGTTCCAGCCCTCTTCCCAGATATCCCGCCAGTCCAGCCAATCTTTTGATTTTATTAGCATAAACATCCACCGATTCTCCTGTCCACTTGAATCGTTGCAGTTTTTCGTATGCCTCAAAAGGCCCCTCAGTGAAGGCGGTCACGAGTCTCATCTCTATCAGTTCTGCATCTTCTTGTTCTGCATTATTCATCTCAAGATAGAGAGCGAGTGCATCTCCCTGCAAAAAAAGTGGAATAAAACTGGCAAGGTCTGGCACATGTTGAAGCTTAGCCACCAGTTTTACTTTCTTTATCCATCCGACTACATCACCTTCTCCACTAAAAGGTGGTATCACATCTTTTCCCAATCTCAACATCCCAGATTCCATGATCTGTTCTTGGCCGGAATAGCGTGGTTAAATACAATGACCCCACAACTCAATCTTCACTCTTCAATCCTGCAGTCCAATGCACTTCTGACAGCAATTGCTTCTGCCAAACAAAAAAGACACCCTCTCTCCCAAATACAGGCTTTTTATAGGACAAAACCGTCCAAAGTTATTTGCATACTCTTCCCATGATCTCTAGTCTATAAATAGACGCAGTGGCCATTCTCTTCTTCTTCTTTCTTCTTTCACTCTCTGAAGCGGGTGTTGCCAGTGGTAAAAGGTTTGCACGATTTTTTTTTTTTTTTTTTTTTTTTACTACAAAATAACATCCTCACTCTTTTCTTTTTCAAATGAATTTTCATCTTTCAAACTATAAAAAAAATAATTTCGTATTTTCTTTTCCAGAATTTTCGAATCTTGGATTTTACCTTTAATTCCGATGTTGGAATTGGATTTTATTTACCTTTTCAAACGTATTTTTTTTTTTTTTTTTTTTTACATTATACTTTTGCTGGAATACAGAACGGCGAAATTCTCGCCATTCTTAATTAATGAAGAGAAAACAAACCGAAGCATGCAAGAGTTAAATGTGTGCTTGATATAATGTGGAATCACTCAAAATACTCCTTCAATCCTAACCCGATAGAAAGGGAAATGGTACGAGTATCATAGATATGAGGAAACCCCATTTTTGTTTATAAAACAATAAAAAAAAAAAAAAAAAAACAATTTTAATAGATGATTTGTTGACATCTTTGCAGATGACAAAACTATGGCAACACTTTGAAGAACATTGATAATCAAATCCTTTTGACTCCGAACACATGGTGCAATGAGTTAAAAAAAAGTGGTTTGTTACTTTTAATGTTTCTAAAACCTAGCTGCTCTCTTTTCACTGACAATGCTCAGATCCTCACTTCTCTCAGGTTGAAATGAATGACTCTCTCTTTGAGTAATCGTCCTTCTTCAAGATTTTAGGACTAACTTTCACCACCAAACTTGAAATGGAAAACTTCCATCAAATATGTTGCTATGGTTGGATCATTCTGTCGCTCTAGAAAGTCCCTCAGTTCTGATGCAATTCCTTATTTGTATATAAGCTAGACATTTTACTAAGATGGAGTGCAGCTAACAGATTGCGTACTGTCTACCCCTGTTGTATTGCTGTAGTGTTGGGTTTGTTTTACAAGTGCTTCCACGGAATGTGCTCCGATGAACTTAATGCACTTGTATTCCCCAACAAGCAGCAAAATCAGTTTTGTCTCATTAAACGACGCTTGTAGCACTATGGGTACTGATTCTTTAATCCCTACAGATGATTCGGATTGTGGCTTCTCATGCAGTGGGAAGCTTTTGTAGACGATACGCAGACACGATTCAGTTTTTTCTCTAATTTTTCTTGGATCACTCTTTCTTGTCTTGAATTACAAAAATGACTTTGCAATTCATTCTCATGTTTTTGTCTAGACATACAAAAATGACTTTGACATCTAGTGGGGGATTGTCTCTTGTCCCTACAGCCTCTTTCACACAAGAGATGTAGTTAGCTTCTCTGCTGTATCATTACGTTTATGGTACATGCTTGGATGAACTCTAATCCCTGATTTCTCTCTAAAACATTCACAGCAAGAACTTATTTAGATGTAACTAAAGCAAAGAACTTTTCTTTTTCTTTCTCATTTTACTACACATCACATCTGTGAAAAAGATACTATGAGTCTGATTTCCGATCGACTACAACAGGTTTGTCTTCAAGTCTAATGTAATTAAATACTTGTAGAGTTGTATTCTTGAGTAATCAATTTCTCTTAAGTAATATTTTGTTCATTCCTCCTATTGTTTCCGGTCCTCTTGTTATCCTCAAGTGGCCTCAGGGTCTTGATAAATGGTCACTTGTCAGTAAAAAAATATGTACAGATTCCCACCTGCCGTCTATACGTCAGATAGTCAATTTGTTTTTCTTTCAGAATTTCCGAATCTTGGATTTTACCTTTAATTCTGATGTTGGAATTGGATTTTATTTACCTTTTCAAACGTACGTATTTTTTTTTTTTCTTCTTGAGGGTTCGATAATTCACTCAAAATATTCCAAATAGTTTATATCTTAAATTATGAAGCGGAAATTATTGATGAATACCAGTATTCATATTATTTGGATTTTTCGAGTTACTGTTCAAATGTTGAGTGTTATTTTCACAACGTTTTGGTCGATGTAACCTCCAACCTTCTTCAGGTATATCTTGTCAAACTCAGATTCAATCGTCAGTGAAGGTGACACTCAAAGTACAATTGGGAATTATAACTTCTATCCTGTCATGGCTGAATTCTGTGCACATTCCTGAGATCAACAAGTTATTTCTGAAGAATAGAAGTTTATATCGACAGAAACGTTGTGAAAATAACACTTATGATTTGAAAAGTAGCCCAAAGAAGTTCATTTAAATGTGGAGTGGTAAGAACGGCTTTCACATGTTCACTAGTTTGACATTTTCTGATTCCAAAGTAATACGAGGTGCCTTCAATAAGTTTCCAGATTTTTTTTGTACAGGCATTTAAAATTGTTATGGACTTTTAAAAATTCAGTATATTATTTCTATACATTTTATGAGATGCAATAAAATTCTGTTTTAAACTTGGAAAAAATGCCAGAGAAACGTATGGAATGCTTCAGACTACTTTTGGACCATCTTGCACGAATCAAGCATCAGTTTTTGAATGGCATAAGAGATTCAAAGAAGGCAGGAGTCTGTGAGGGTTTATCAGAGGTGTGGGGGGGAGTAAGGAAGTCACAACACACAAAAATTGATTGGTCAAATAAAGAATTTCATGGATAAGGACGGTTGTGTGTCTATAGAGACAATAAGTGAACAGTTTGATGTCAGTGTGGGAACTGTACACACAAATATTTGCGAAGAACTGAAGATGCAGACTTTTTGTGTAAAGTTTGTCGCCAGAGTGCTCTATCCTTGTCACAGACTATTTGATCAAGATGGGCATCAGACTTGTCCCTGTGACTTCCCTAATTCCCTAAGCTCAAGGAAAACCTTAGAGGCTGTCGTTATGGACTGAAGAGATGAAAGAGCTTGTGATGAGGGTCATTGACATACACAAGAGGACTTCCATGTGGAGGGGGGGGGGACTTCCAGAAGTTGTTAGAACAGTATAAGTGCATTGCAGCCGGAGGAAATTACTTCAGAAGGGGAATAGTTTCAAACTTATTGAAGGCACCTCGTATGTAAGATTTTAAAATGCAGAATAGGAAAATGACTTCCACATGTTGACCATCTTGACATTTTCCATTTCTAACATATGTAAGACTTAATATAGAAATGAAAAATGGCTGACACATGTTCATCATCTTGACAATTTTTGTTTTTGAAACTAATGTGTAAGATTTAAAAAATGTGTAAGATTTAAAAAATGTGTAAGATTTAAAAAATGTGTAAGATTTAAAAAATGTGGAACAAATCGAGTCTTTATTTGATTGTTGTCTTTGATTGTAACGTTTTTCATTTGAAAATAATTTTTGAAATTTGAAAATAATTTTTGAAATTTGAAAATAATTTTTGAAATTTGAAAATGTAGAATTAAAAAATAGCTTATTTGTATTCTACATTGTGACACCTGCTCATTCGAAAATAATTTGTAAACCTTTCAAATTCAATGTGGAAAAATTAGCTAGTTCATGTTGTGATATGGTGCATTATGACTGAAGCCAAATAACGTTTCTGCGAAAAATGTCATAATTGTAATTTCCGGAAAAAATGAAAAGGTAATGGCTGGCAAAGAGATCAAATCCACGTTTTTATCTTGGGTCGCTGATGCAATGGACTCTTGTAACGAATTGTTAATGTGGCGGTGGGGGGACTGAATTGTTAAGAAAAAGGAGAAAAGAGGAAGAAATTCTTATCTACTGCCTGATTGGTGTGTGTGTGTGTGTGTGTGTGTGTGTGTGTGTGTGTGTGTGTAGAGAGAGAGAGAGAGAGAGAGAATGAAAGAGAATAAATGGCAAAAAATATATCCCAAAATTCATGATGTTTACCATCTTATAATTTATTCTTTTAATTCAGTTGACTTTTACAATTCTTGACTGTTTTGTAACGCAAAATCAATCACTTAATTATTATATCAATTAGTGAATCTATTTTGCCCTTAACTCATCAGAAGGTGGACATGGTCTATAATTTTAGATTTAAACAATATTTATAATTCTTAATTAACTTAAATTAGAATTAGATTTCACTTAAATATACATTCATTTAATTATAACTAAAATAACATTATTTCAGGTTAGGAAACTCTGAAACCTAATTAGAGAATTAGGCTATATCAAATGTTATGTAACAAGTTCATAAAATGTTTATTAATACTAGATTGTCGAATGTTGAACTGGTTAAAGTATGTGAAATGTAAAAATTGAAAATATTGTTTTCAAAATCTATATATTTACAAAAATCTAATTCTTGGTTCGTTATCAATAAAACGATATTTCTATATTACCAAATTAATTGAAATTTTCAGACAGTCTATCCTTAGAGTCGGGGAATGTTTTAATGAAGGCACCACCAAAACTGGGGGGGGGGGGCAGGTCAGTACTTTTTGACGGACCGTCTTTTTAAAAATCTACCAAAAATCAGGTAATTATTCGATCAATACGAAATTTTCAGCAATTATTAAGAGAAGAATGAACTTTATAACAGTGTACTTATTTTTCAGAAACGATATTTATATATATATATTTTTTTCTTACAAACCCCCCTTGTTTTGAAGTGGGAACAAATATGCTTAAAATAATCATCTGAAACTGAACACAAGATATTGTGTTGTTGTAAGGGACAAAATTATAGATTAAAAAAAAAAAAAAAATTGTTTGCATACCTTATTTTGACGTCTGAATATCAGAACTTCGATTGTGTTTAATTATCTCGCTTTTGAGTTTTGAAGTGTGAAATTCGGTGAATATGTTAAGTAAAATAATTAATTTAAGTTAAGCAAAACAAAAAAAAAATTTTTTAATATTTATACGAAAAAAGCCATTTTAAAATTTTTGATAAATAAATTAACAATATTTTTTAGCGAGCCAAATAATGCATGACCATTATTAAACAGGGCATGCTTTGAATAATCAATACAAAAAAAAAAAATTCGATAAATATTGTGCCCTTTGTGTTAAAAATAGCATCATTTTTTTCGATCCCGTTTGAAAACGTTTGCCGCCTTTCGACTACGGTGGACCAAACGCGCTGAAATAATTTTTTTTATTCTGCTTTAAATTGCCCCCCCCCCATTTTGGGGAGCCTGGCCCCCACACACATAAACATTAAAAAACAAACTCATACAAATGGTCACCCATCTGGTACTGGCCAGCCTCAGCTTAATAATACATTGAAATTTTCGTCACTGAAAAATAAGTTTTTTTGGCCTGTTTGGTCTTCCATAGTTTTCTTCTTATCAAACGCAAACGTAAACAGTTGCGATCTAGACTCTAGATCGACGCGAAATATCTGGTTAGCTATATGAATAAGTGGAATTATTTGAAATTCAGGTACTTATATTATAATATTTTTGCATATTCTCTTAGAAAATCATCCTAAATCTTAGACAATAAATAAATTAATTATTTCAAAAACCTTTTTTTTTTTTTTTTAAATATTTATGTACGTTTTTTGTGCAAGACAAAAAATGTCAATTGTTAACTTTTTGGGAAAATTTAACATTTAAAATTTAATTAAAAATAGTAGAAAAAGTTTTACATTATTCTGTTTTCTATATGATAAAATTCAGGGTTTTATCTTTCTGGAAAAAAAAAAGTTACTCAGAAATAATGGATTTTAATAAATGTAATTTCGTTTTAAAAAAACAACAACAACTTGATTTTGCGGCCATTTTTGGCGGTGCCTATTTTAATGTTATTAAAATAAATTAATATTGCAAATTATAAATTAAATGAAATAAAAAAATATTTTTCATAAGTTGATTCTGCGTGACTTCTCGGATTTACTCCGGTAGTTATTTCAATTCATGCACCAGCACCACGATTTGAAGACTCTAATCGATAAGTGAAAAAAAAAAAATCCTCTATTTTTAAAATTTAAATTCATTTGTTTATCTTCCCAATTTTTTAATTTAAAAAAAATTGCTTGCCAGAAGGTGCGTTTTGATTTGAAACATAAAAGTTGAAGAACCTTAACAAAACTATCTTTGCCGTAAAAATCATTTTTTAACAAAATTGGCAGCACACGTTTTTTTTTTGTTTTTTTTTTAATTTTATTTTTTTTTTTTTTTTAAACAGTTGTTTCCATATAAGAAAATATGAAATTTTTTTTTATTATTATAAGTATAAATTGTTAGGTGTTTTGTTTTTGCTTTTTATTTTTTTTATTTTATTTATTTTTTTTTTTTTACCGTAAATTGTATGGTTAAAGTTTGTTTTTCTTCTGTTTTTTTTTTTTTCAAGTAAACTTTTTTAACAAATTTGAAAGTACACTTTTTTTACAGAAGTTGTTTTTATATGAGAAAATATGAATGCTTTTTCTTTATTAAAGAAATTGTTAGGTGAAATACAGAAAAGTTTCTACCAAGAAAACCGTTATTTTTTCAGCCATTCTTACCATGGGGAGGGGATGATGTTTTGTAACTATTCTGTGCTTTCAACTAACAATTTATTAAAATAACAAAAAGTAAATTTTCACATTAGGTCCACCTCCACAATGGGTAGGTTGGGGATGTTTATTCTGAAAGCCGTTCTTAATATGGAGAGGTTGGGGGTGTTTATTTATGGCCGCCAGTGAATTATAGTGCATAGTACAAGTCTTTATATCTCGCAAACTACTTGCCTCTGCAAATTTTAAATGAAATTTCTTTATTTAGCATAGTCGAAAACCTTTAAAAGTAGTCATTTTAAAGAAAATTGTGGAGGTGGACCTAATGTAATAAAAATACCCCCCCCCCAAGATATTGTGAAATTTAAATTTAACTTGGAAAACCTATTTTAAAATAGCGCAGTACCAAAACTAAAAATAGACAGAAAAATACCCCCTTCGGGTTTGTACTTGCACTAAGATTTGAAAATGTCAACAAAAACAAATATATAACAAGTAAATGTTTTCAAAGGCAAGATAAGTTACTTTTCTACCAAACTGGATAATTTTTTAGAGTTTTTATTTAATGTAAAATGTTTATTCGGCTCCAAAAACACAGCGTTTACTGCTATATTTGAAAATTACAAATGGCAGCAGACTCTGTGTTAAACACATTAAGTTTGGGAAAATGAGTTTAAACTAAAAAACTATACAAATTACTGTTAAATAACCACCGAATATATGTCAGCCTATGTCACGGTAACTTATGTTGAGCGAGTTCCTAACAGTATTTTGTATAGTTTTTTAGTTTTAACTAATTTTCCCAAACTTAACATGTTCAAAACAGTCTGCCGCCATTTGTATTTTTCAAATATACTGATAAACACTGCATCTTTTCGAACTGATTAAACATTTTACATGAAATAAAAACACTAAAATCTTATCCAGTTAGGTAGAAAAGTAACTTATCTTGCCTTTGATAACATTTATTTGTTATATATTTATTTTTGGACAACTTTTTCGTATCTGTGTTTAGTAATACAAACCCTTTTTATTTAATGTAATGTTTAGTTGGCTCGAAAAATAGTGTTTATCAGTGTATTTGAAAAATACAAATGGTGGCGGACACTGTTGATTACGTTAAGTTTGGGAAAATGAGTTAAAACTAAAAAAACTATACAAAATACTGTCAGAAACCCACCGAATATGTCAGCCTATGTCACGGTAACATATTTGATGAGTTTCTGACACTGTTTTGTATAATTTTTAACTTATTTTCCCAACAGAGTCCGCGACCATTTGTCTTTTTCAAATACATCGATAAACACTGTTTTTCGAGCCGATTAAACATTTTACATTAAATAAAAACACTAAAAAATCATCTAATTAGGTAGAAACGTAACTTACCTTTGCTTTCAGTTATTTGTTTTTGGACAACTTTTGCAAATCTGTGTATAGTAACGCCCTCTCCCCCTTCACCCAAATATTAATTAAAAATTCACATTTTTTGAATACAGAAAACAAAATAAAAACTCGATATAGCGTTTCAACAGTTTAGCAATGTTCAGTTCGGCTTAATCCACTGATTGTTGGTCAAGTCCAAGCCATGATTGACGGAAACTCCCGAGGATCTGGATCCAATTCTGCAAGAGTACCATTTTTTTTTTTTGTTTTCGCCCCCCCCCCCCCCACTTTTTGGAGTGGATTGCTGTGCTAAGAATATAAGAAACATGCATTTTCTTTTTATTAGACTTTTCCATTACACCAAATTGAGCCACAGCAACGCATGACAGGGTACAGCTAGTAAATAATAATTATGGTAGTTATATTGATAAAATGTAATTAATATAAATATATAAATAAATTAAAATTAATGTAAGTAAGCAATTAATTTACAATTCAACATAAGCAGAAATGAAGTATAACTTAATAACTTATGACTATCGATTGAAATAATTTTAATACTAACATTTTATATTGGACAGATTAGTGATTTAATTTATAATATAAATCAGTTTAATTTTTTAATAACATTAAATGAAAGACATTAGAACAATATCAAAATTACTTATTAGTTGAATATGGATGACTATGGGTTGAGAAACGTTTATAGTATGAATGTTAAAAAAATAAATATAAGACAAGTTAATATATCGATAGATTTGATCCAAGGGAGGTAACTCTATCTCACTTTAAATTAAATTAATTTTAACTATTTACAATTACGATAAGCAAAGGAGTTTTCAGCAAATTTTAAACTTAACCAAACGTAATTATAGGTTTTGAATTGAATGATTCTAAGAATAACTAACTAGCGGGGGTACACGGCGTTGCCCGGGTGTTTGTAGGTGTGTGTGGTGTTAAATAAAAAAGAAACCGAGGGGGGGGGGGTCGAACCCGAAGCCTTGAGGCGAAGTTTGAAAATAAAATCGGCCAGCCAGAATGAGTTACTGAAAGATGTTTGAATTTATTTAAGTAAGAATGAAATTGACAGGTGCGTGCACGGCTATTCAGCAAATGAGGTCAATGACCAGGTTTGTTTGTTATAAACGAAGTAAAAGAAAACAACGTTAAAACTTAAGGGGGGGGTAATCAAAACATCGGGGAAAAAAACACAAAAAAAAGTAACGTAAGGCAAACGAACGATGTTAAATGTAAAAATCGGAAAAAGAAAATAGAAAAACGAACACGTGCACAATGGCTTCAATAAGCCTGTTTCGATATTAAAATTTAAAAAATCGGTGGGTACCCGGGTGTTTTTGGGTGTGTGGTCGGAGGTGGATAAGCGAAATAAAAAAAAAACAGAAAAACGAACGTTACGTGAAAAATGGCTTAAATAACACTGGTTCAATATTTAAATTTAAAAATCGAAAAAAAAAAAAAGGCATCTCACACCACGATTTGAACCCAAACCGTTTAGATAACGAACCAACGCGCTAAACAACTGAGCTAACGCGACGTACATGGAATTTAGTCAGTTTTTCAACTATTTAAAGTAAATCAAGTTGTGATGTCATCTGACGCATGTGTAGAACCGGTCGTCGTCACGAGAGGACCCCCCCCCTCGAAAATTGTCGATTTCGAGGTGAAAAAATAAACATTTTTGGCCAATTTTTCGAGCGAAGGATGGAGCTTCGATATGATGCAGAGTTTGTGAATTTTCATCATCTGTCGAAAGTTTTAAGCGGACACACAAACACACATACAAACATACATACACACATTTTCGCTTTTATATTTATAGATAACTAGCGAGGGGTACCCGGCGTTGCCCGGGTGTTTTTTGGGGTATATGAAAAAAACCCAAAAATGTGAAAAAAAACAGGTGCCTGTGAAAAAAAAACGAAACCTTGACGACGCGCAGTTGGAAAATAGTAAAGTGTTAAAAAAAAAAAACAGGTGCGCATTTTTGATTGACGTGATGGCGATAGGTATTCAGCAGTAAGCATTTTGTGCGGGACAGTTTTGAAGGAGGTGAATAAATCGGTTTGTTTGTTTTTAAAAACCCGCTCCCTGTTTATTAGGAGGAGCGAAATGAAAGCTACAGTCTGATATGACGAAGTCGACATTGAAGAAACGTTACTTAGCTCTCTTGAGACAACTGACTTTCGGCCTGTGATTAGAGTCGAGTTTTGCTTTTTTTATACCGAAAACCGAATGTAACGCGTGCCGATGCGGGAAATGTCGAATAATTAACGTTTGAAAGTCAATAAAATTAAATAGACAGGCGAGCTCCATGGGTAACTCTGAGATATTACAATTTATAGATGATATAAAAAGTTTTAAGAAGTTGTGAACCGAGCAAGCGCTTCTCTGAAAGAAGCCTTTTGTGGACATCGAGGAAAAGCGTGCGTACATACATACATACATACATACATACATACATACATTTTCGCTTTTATATATATAGATAATAAGCTTCATTATAATAGTCAACAGAATTGAATTATGTATGGTTTTCAATTCAAATCAATTGATTATTTATGATAACCGTAAAGATCAATCGTTTCTTTTGGGTTTTTTTTGTACTTTCGTATATGCAAACATGTATAATAGTTTATAATTTATTATTTTCATAAGTATGTATACACAAATAAGAATTAATAAATTTACTGATTATTAAATAGAAAATTTTGGTAGATGATTCATAAATTAATTAAAATTGTTATTACGAATAGTTGGGTTTAATGTCTTTGTTTGATAAAATTCAAAATGGCGTAATGGAAATATATTAAAGGTATTTGCAGCTTCCCTTCCCATTTTCAGATTTTAATCATGTCAAATCACAATTCATTTCCTTTTGATGGATTGATTGTTGCTATTTCTTCTGATGAGTTAAGGGCGAAATAGATTCACTGATTGATATATATTTTTTTTTACAAGGTAGTCACCACTTATCAAGGCCCGGAAGCCACTCAGGGATAAGAGTTATTGCAAGTACAGTACAACGTGTGGAGATTAAATAAAGTGTCTACTTAAGGGGGCGGTTCATCAGGAATTTGTTTACGTTGGACTTGAACACATCCAGGTTGTAGTCAGGTGGGAAGCAAGCAGACGGAACAGAGTTCCACAGGCGTGCAGTTCTAAGAAAGAAGCTTTGTTCATGGAATCTACGTTTTGATTTAGGTACAGAGAAAGAATGGGGAAAATTTTTCACAGTGGATTCAGCTAGACGGGTGTTTTTTGTAAAAGATTGGCGAGGGGGGACCAGAGATTGGAGTTCAGACGAGCACCTGCCATGGAAATGACGATAAAACATAGATAGGCTTGCAACGTCTCTTCTATGGGAGAGAGGTTGCAGGGAAGAGAAAAGGGCATCCCCCACTAAGCCACGAAGTCTATTTTGTACTCTATCAAGGCAGGATAGGCTGTTTTTAGCAGCTCCTGCCCAGATATGGCAGCAGTATTCTATCCTTGGACGTACTTGGCTTTTATATAGATAGAGAATTGCATCAGTAGTGAGATATCTTCTGGAGCGGTAGAAGGATCCCACCATCTTTCCAGCGACCTTGGCAACAGACTTTATGTACGTGTTCCATTTCAGATCAGGAGTAACGGTCAAGCTCACAAGCTTGTCAAAACATGGGGCTTCTCCTAGACGAGAGCCATCCATTTCAATTGATACCAGATGGGGTTCAGAGCGTTGATGATGTAAATATAGGAGTTTGGTTTTAGATGCATTAAAGGTAACCAGCCATGTCTTCCCCCACTGACTCACACGCTCAAGATGAGAGAAGAGAGAATGAGAAAGAACGTTGTCATTTACAGCCTTTGATGTGTTGCAGTAGATGGTTGTGTCATCAGCATAGATGTTAACGAATGATTTAAGTATGTGTTTAGGGAGGTCATTGATGTAAATCAGGAAGAGAGTTGGGCCCAGGATTGACCCTTGAGGGACTCCAGCATTAATACTGCAGGCCTCTGATTTTTGTCCATTGACCACTACTCTTATGAGCCTATCAGAGAGAAATGATTTAATGATTGAGAAAACATTTCCAGTTATACCGTAGCTGGAAATCTTGTTAAGTAAACCCTTATGCCATACCTTGTTGAAGGCTTTTGATATGTCAAGAGCAATTGCCTTAGAAAGGAAGCCTTTGTCAAGAGATTCACTAATCCCATGAGATATAACCATTAGCACATCTGTGGTAGATCTTGCAGAATGGAAACCATATTGCGTGTCACTAAGAAGGTTATTTCTGTTGAGGTGGTTGACTATTTCTTTATTTAATATGGATTCCAGCAACTTACTCATAACATACAGGAGACTTATTGGTCTGTACTGAGAGGGAGATGACTTATCACCTGAATTCTTAAATACAGGGCATACTGATGAGATTTTCCAGGGTGTTGGAAAGCACTTCTCCTTAAGGCAACGCTTTAAGAGTTTCGTAAGTATGGGAGCAAGTTCTGGTTGAAGCTTTTTTAACACTATAATTGGGATGCCATCAGGGCCAGTTGCTTTACTCGAATCAAGGTTCTTGATTAGCTTGGCGACCTCATGCACAGATATTTGTATGTTACCTAGCGTGTTCCGTGTTATTGGAGGAAATATGGGGAGTTGATAGCCTTCGTCGCATAGGGTAGAATTAGCTGCAAAGTTCTTGGCAAATAGTTTTGCCTTGTCTGATGCTGATGAGATGACCTCTAGTCCATTGATAATGGTTGGGATAGAACGCACGTGTACTTCTGTTCAGGATCCTATTTGTTATTTGCTAAAACTGGTGGGAACCAAGCTCAGCTACTTTGGATTTAACAGAGTGGGTATATAGCTCTCTTGCATTTTTTATTACTCTTTTACAGTGGTTGTTAGCATTAATTAAGTGATTGATTTTGTGCTACGAAACAGATACTGTCAAGAATTGTATAAGTCAGCTAAATTAAAGGAATAAATTGTAAGATGGTCAACCGCATTAATTTTGAAGTATAGTTTTTTGTCATTTATTCTCTATATTGCTCTGTAATTACATTGAGCTTCTTAAATAAGGATTAGTATATATTATAAGAAAATATACTTCTGCAGAAATATATACATACATATATATATATATATATAGCTGTCATTCCTTTTTTAAAAGATAGAATCATTGAAGACAAGATGAAAGCAAGTAAGGTCCAGAGAATTATGTAATTATATAGATATATATACTCTTGGAATATATTATCGAATAATTTGTTGTTCATTTCTTCTTTCTAGATTGTTTTGAAGTGATTTTTTTCGTAGACATCTCTAAACAAGACCTTTCCAGTGACGAGGGCTTCAAATGAAATAGTGATCTTTGGAAAGAAAAGATCGCCAGCATCCAGTGATTTGGAGATGTCCAGTCCGAGTAATTGACTTTTGAAATTAGGCCAATTTTTTTTCCAGCCTTTCTGATTCTTCATATATTGCATCCCATGTCGAAAACGATAGTTTTTTGGAGGAAGGGGTAAAATCGGTGTAACATTTTCTTTTAGTTCAAAGTCAACTGCTGCTGTTGTGCACAGACCAAGTCCTTTTAACAAAAGCATGCAAGGGAAATTCGGATTTCAAACTCTTAATAAATCTTTCGGTTTGCTTTGTCTTATTCTTTATGACATAAACTTTATTATGGAAAGAATTAATCAGTAATTTCCATGAGTTAAACATACAATCCTTTCTAGAACGAAAAGATTTTCTGAAGAAGTACATACACTTTTGATTTGGCAGTTTTTTAAAGGGTCCGAGACAATGTTATATTTGCGATCTTGCATTTGAGATTACAGATAATTTGTAATGCATAGCTAATACCGACAATAGACCATGGAACACACAGGTTGCATTTGTGGTCTTGAGGTGATGTGTAAGCAGACATTACAGTCCAATATCCTGATAATTTCTCATGTGTAAGTAATTTCTCATAAAAATGCTGAATGGTAAAACTGGCATATGTTCACCATCATGACAATTTCTCATTCGAATGTGATTTATAAGCCTTTAAAATGAATGGTCATATATGTTCATCGTCAAGAGATTTTCTCGTTCAAAAGTACTAATTTTTACATTTTTAAAATGCTGAATGGTAAAAATGGCATATGTTCACTGTTGTTACACTTTCTTAGACAAAATTAATTTGTACAATCTAAAAATGTTATATTGTTTTACAAAATGCGTGCCAAAGTATAAACACTCTTTTGACTTTTTTTTTGGGGGGGGGGTTGTAATCAAACAATAACTTGTTAAATCAACAAAGTTTTATTTATTTTACAGATGATAATCTGATAATTGAGAGTTCAGACCAGTATGAGGATGGTGTTTGGTGGCCGGTTGGATGGCGGCAGAAGTGTGTTGCTGGCTTCTCTCTTTTCTCCTTGTCTCATCGTCTTTGTTTTGACTTCTATTTTGGTTTCCCGATCTCAATTCTTTGATCAGAATGTAGAGTTGATGTCATCAACAGCAATCCAATTTCCACTGGTTTTGCCCAGCTCCGATATTTTCTGGAACAAAAATACAGAATAGAAAAATAGTTCGTTCATGTTTACCATTGTGACACTATCATTTCGTAATGATTTTTCAGACCATAAAGGCCGAACATCAATGGCGAAAATCATACTATTAGATGGCAATGCACCACAGGCCAAAAAAACTATTGTTCCACAAAAAAATGGTAATGTTCATACAGCATCTCCTCTAATAGCTTCACTAGACCTTTTTAAAGTCTTGAAAAGCTGTGCTAGTCACCAAAATGACATTCTGGAAACAAGTTCTTGACAATTAAAATGTCCAGCAGCAATTGTGGGAAGTGTAATCACATTTCATGAGTTTATCGAACAAAGAAACATTTTCTTGCGATTAACAAAGTTTCCATGGATCTCTTTACCCGGCGTTGCCCAGTCACAAAATACGCTTAAATATGATATTTTAATTCATGCAGATTTTATGTCTATTATTATCGAGCGAATTCTCTATTGATTCTTGTATTTTACCCAATAATAATGATTTCAAAAGTTTTAAAAACAAATGAGTTTGGTGCCACCAGCTGGAATCAAAATCAAAGTGGATTGTTTTTTTCATCACGGGTATGTACATCGTACAGAATTTGTTTTCGTAGAGGAAGAATTCTGGATAAACACAATGATTATCTAATACTAGCAGGATCTGTGGAAATGCCACAGTTTTATTGTTCAGCTGTTGTATATTGGTGCCATTAATTCTTATTTTATGGACCTCATAACTCACCCTAAAACACTTGAGAATAAAGTTACTGAAATGATAGAGTGACAGCAATTCTTTTCCCTTTGTCAGAAAAATCGCTCATGAAATTTGTGGATTTTCTGTTTTAGCATATAGTAAAAACCTTGTGCCCAAAAAGGGACATTTAGTGATTTTTTGGCCAAATTTTAAAGTTATTTATTACATTCAAGACCTAGTTTCCCATTTAGACCTATCATTTAGGATTACTTTCCTGCAAAAATGGACCAAAAACCTTTAATATGCTCCTCGTGGCGGTTAATTGCATGATGACCATTGGGTAAAAAATCGCTCATATCTTAGTTCCTTATCTAGGTTCTATTCTGCACAAAAAATTGTCTCATATTTGCTATCAGGTATTCTAATTGCTCCCACTAGCTTAATGCTAGGATTTTTCCATTGAAAATGGACAGGTATTCGGGTTTTTTCTCGAAAAATGTATATTTTTGGGGTACAATTTTTTATGTTTTTTTAATATTATGACCAAATTTTTCCTCTAATTTCTCTGAAAATGATTTTCATTCCTTGCCAATCATAATTATTCAGCTACAGGATGTCAGGAAGTGAGAAAAGTCCATTGGTATAGCTACCATAGACTAAAGGTCAAAAAAATTTGATTTTTTGAACATGCTGTATTTCCGTCCACCCGTCACAAAAAGTCTGAGAATCAAATTTTCATTCTTTATAGTTATAGTAATGAGAATTGAAATAGAAAGAAAACTGCAACCAGTAAAAATTAGTAATTGACACAATATTTAAAGACATAATGCCTCTTTTTGTTCAAATAGCATGGCACAATTTGATATAAAGGGTATTCTCAGATAATATTTGTCATGACTTAGAGAGGAATTTAATCAGCCACAAAAACTTCTGTCATGTTAGAAAAATTGCAGATGATACAAGAAACTAGAATTATCATCGACAAGTGAGTAATCTACTATAATGGAATGTTGAAGAAAAATAGAACAATCAAAATCAGTTTTTGTGATGGGTGGACAATTTCAAAGTTCATTTGTCAACGTCGATTTCTGTTATTTTTCAGAAAAGTGCAAAAAGGAAACAAGAAAAATGATGAAAACAAGAAAGGTGACAAGGAAAGCCACTGTGCAGCAGGAAGCTGTAGGTGATGAGAAAGATGAGAAACCGAAGATGGGACGTCCAAAGAAGGCAAAACCCATGTTTGCAGCAAAGCGAAAAAGAAAATCACGTCTCAATCCCGAAGTCAAAAAACGCGAATACGAAAAAGAAAAAGAAAAAAATCAAAGAATTGAGGGAGAGCAATGAAGAAAAATTGAGACAAATGTGGCAAAAGCGGAAGGAAAATCAAAGAAAAAATATGACAAAACAAAAAAGGTATGGAGTACGACAGAAAGCCAAGGCAAGGAAGAAGCTGGAAGTTGAGAAGTCTGACGTATCCACAGAACGCACAAGGAAACACCGCGCATCAATGAAAGTCAAGGTAAATTTCAAGAAAACGCCACTGAAGAAAAAAAAACGGCTTGGAGAACAACTGTCTTCGCTAGAGCGTGAAGAGCGCATCGACTTCATGAAATCTGTGATAAATAGTCAGAGCCCAGGTACAAAGCAAGCACTGGAAGCAACATCGTCCAGTTCATCACCAAATTTGAAACCAGTGGAGGAAACATACACTAAACTGAAAAAGAAACGAGATCCGATCAGCAACTGCGTTAGGAGAGCACTTCTCACAACACTTAAGATAGTTGTCCTAAAAAGAAAGTCCGTAAGTTAGGAGCATCTTACCACACATATAAGAAGGCAAAAAAATGGAACCTTGAAGAAATGCTCTCTGATACAGGAAAGAAGATGACCACAAGACCCAAGATAACAGAAAAAGTTAAGCTGGCTATTAAAGAATTCTATGAAAGAGACGACATATCCAGAGTACTTCCATATAAAAACAAAACACTGAAGATGAAGAATCAAAATGGTAAGTCAGCAATTCTCATGGTATTTACACACAACACTTTGCATGTTGTTGCTTCCCATGTTTAGAAGGAAATTCTGCTCGAACAAAGAAGGTATATTCTCTGATGATATGTCTGCCATTCGTCTAAAGTGGACTCTATTTAAGGAGAAAGGTGCTGGGCAGAAGGATGCCGGTGATTCCAGCAGCAGTGAAGATGAAGGACTATGAAGAGGGTGAAGCATACAGCATGCTGCAAGAAGGAGACATCGCCGTTATACAATCAGGGGATGATCATCCATACTATCTTCTGAAGTTGGATTCACCTCCATTCGAAACAACTGTTGACGTGAGTGACGATTACCACCACAACTTTCCTCGTTGTCATCGTGTTATCCGGGGACATTACCTTGAAATTTTCAAGGAACTCAAAGACGGTGATTTGTACTATTTGGAGAGGAAGAAGTTTGCCTATGTCTCAAGTTTGTGCGTTGTTGGTATCTCTCCAGAATTGCAAACTGTGATGCAAATGAGAAGAGGAAAAGAAGAAACCATGTTCATGGTAGACGAGGAACTTCACCAGGCATTGAGTGAGCTGGTCACCTCACCAACCAATTGAGGCATTTATTAAACGTGAACATTTGAAAAGAACATGCAGCTTTTTATTTCTGTTTGTTAGTCCTCCGATTTATTGAGGGGGCTATAGTTTTGAGGCATGTCGTCCGTCCGATGAAATTTTGCATGAAGTTGTAACTTTGGTCAGGTTAGAAAGTGATATTATTCAATTTTGAAAGGCGGTCAAAAGAGGTAAAAAAAAAAAAAAAAAAATGCCCCGAAATGACATTTTTTGCCCCATAACTTTGATCCATCCATCCAATTCAGGGGCAGGGTATGATATTTTGTGACAGAAAGACAAGGGATGGGCTTATCTCACATGGATATCCATTTAAATCCCACTTTTTCCAGTTTCGAAAAATCCTGACTTTTTGTGACGGGTGGACGGAAAACGAATCAACTGGCCTTGCAGGAGAAGGCCTCATGAAAAAAATCTGACCAACTGGTATGAAGAAGCCTTTCATAGTGCCTTCGATTTTAGGTATTAGCCATTCTCACCAAATCAATGTAAATGCATTAATTCTGAGGTCCTTACTTTTTGTGACGGGTGGACGGAATTTTAATGGCCAACACAGATTGCACCCAGTGAGCAAGAAAAATGTATTAGCAATGAAAAAAGATGACTGAGTTCCAATCCAAATTAGATAAATTAATGAGAAATCATGTTAGGGGCATTTTCCAGAGTACTTAGGGTACCCAAAGAGAAAGATCAAGACATAAATTGAAATTTTTGTGCAAAATGTTCGCTACCAACCAGTTAAGTAAATGTATACGTGACTCCATGTTGCTTGAATTTTTGGCCAATTAATGAGTTATTCATCATTACTCATAGAAGATGCCAAAAAACCACCTATATAATATACCTCTTTACTTCAAGTAGTATTTTAGATGGAGTATCTCTTTTTAAAAAATTCCAAAAAACAAGTGTTCCGCCCCAAAAGTGCTATTTTTACCTATAAATGACCAATTTTCCCTACATTCCCTTGTTCAAACATATGACATGTTATATACTGTCGGAAAGGAAATTTCGAGGGGATTAAGAATATGGTGTCCATTTATTCATTCCAATAACATGGTGGCCACAAGAAAAGAAAAACTGTCTGGGCACGAGGTTTTTACTTAATTCTTTTTCTGGGTCAGCTGTTATAAGTGATAGTTACAGATTTGCAATCCTCTCATAATATTCATCATGCAGCAGTAAATGCCATAAAGGATCATATCAGAGATGGGTACTGGTTGCGGTAAGAGTTCCCTGCCGAACACCCTCAAAAAGCAATGACTTCTCCCCACGCATGCGCAAAGAACATGTTTTAGTTACCATAGTAACTAAACGATCATGAATTTTTATTGACTTTGTTTTACTGTTTATGAATATTGAAATAAAAGACATTACTACACATTTATTAATAATATCTCACTTTTAATCACTTTTATCGACTTTTTTAAACTTTTTTTTTTAATTTTTAATAGCATTTTTTACTGTTTATGTGTCACTTTTATCGACTTTTTCTTTTCTGTTTTAATAGCATTTTCTTAAAATGAATATTAAAATAATTTCCCAACTTTTTTCATTTCTATGTGTTTTTAGTTTTGTGTGTTGAATGAAACTTTTATTTTTCATTACAACAATAGTTATCGACCCCGGTTCTTTGGCTGACACACGACATCTGTCGGCGGTTCTTGAAACTAAATTACATGCATTCACTTCATGTTACTGACATGCAGAAGTGCCAATGGTGCCATAGGTGTTATTGTAAATTAACACTCTTAGCTAATTCCGTAAAATGAGATTCTACTTTTTTAGGCGAATTTGCACCCTCCCCATGTTAAGAATGGCTTTTTAAATAACGTTATTTCAGCACGGATCAATAAGTGCACTAGTACCACAAAATGGTGATAGAATAATAAATTTACTTACGTTTAATCAATGTTATTTTAATATAAGAAAAGAAAAAGTCGATAAAAGTGACACATAAACAGTAAAACAGTAAAAAAATAAAAATAAAAAATATTAATAAATGTGTAGTAATGTATTTTATTTCAATATTCATAAACATTAACGTTGTCATTTAAAAAGAAAATGCTATTAAAAAGTAAAAAAAAAAGTAAAAAAAGTCGTTAAAAGTGAGATATTATTAATAAATGTGTAGTAATGTCTTTTATTTCAATATTCATAAACAGTAAAACAAAGTCGATAAAAATTCATGATCGTTTAGTTACTATGGCAAATAAAACATGTCCTTTGCGCATGCGTGGGGAGAAGTCATTGTTTTTTTAGGGTGTTCGGCAGGGAACTCTTACCGCGACCAATACCCAGAGATGTTCTATGGGAAATATCTTTTCTCTTTCTGCTGAACAGTATGCAAATGAGACAACTGAATGGTTCAAAGCAGCAATTGCAGCACATATTCCCACACATAAGTTCTGTAGCAAACCCTACTCTCCCCAATGGTTTAATTCTACTTGTGCAGCTGCCATTGCTCAAAGGCAGCATGCATACCGCAGACTTATCCGACATAAATCTAGTAAAAGTAGAAAAAAATATATAGAGGCTAGAAGTAATTGTAAGAAGGAAATAGCCATAGCCAAGAAAGAATATACCAAAACCACCAGAAAATGCATTGAAGCGCAGAAATTAGGAATTCATGATTTCTGGAAAATCTATAATAGCATAGTAAATAATGGGTAATCAACAATCCTCACTCTATCCAGCAATTTGGAAGTTTTTTGCACAGCAAATGAGAAGGCTAATCTGCTTTTGCCTCCAACTTTACTTTGGATCTAGCAAACCACTTGCTCCCAGATTTTCTTCTGCAGACAGAAACCACACTAAATGATTTGAAAATCACCCCTTCTCAAGTACATGATATAAAAAACCCAAGACTTCTCAAAAGCATGTGGACCTGATCTCATCCCGGCTGTTCTATTAAAAAAATTCTCCGTTAAGGTTGCTTCAGTTCTCTCCAAACTTTTCAACAAATGCCTTAACGAATCTTGCTTTTCTGACTACTGGAAAACTGCCTCTGTGGTACCAGTTTATAAGAATACTGGCAAAAGAACCGACCCATTAAATTATCACCTCATTAGCCTCCTCCCTCTTTTCATCAAAATATTTGAGTCCATAATTAACCAAGCTCTAGTCCACCACCTCACAACGGCTAAACTTCTATTTAATCAATAGTATGAGTTTGGGCAAGCCTGTTCTACTGCAGATATCCTAACTGTAATCTCTGAACATATATACCATGCACTGGATAAAGCAGGGGGGATTAGGGCTCTAGCCCTAGAGATATCTAAGGCCTTTGATAGAGTATGGCACGATGGTCTTCTTAGGAAAATCAAATCCTATTGTATTACTGGACGACTGCTTAACATAATTAAATCCTTCTTAAATAAGAGAAGAATCCAGGTTGTCATCGATGGTCATATGTTAAATCAATCTATATATATAAAAGCGAAAATGTATGTATGTTTGTGTGTCTGCTAAAAACTTTCGACAGACACAACAAAATTCGCAAACTTGGTCTCATATGAAAGCCCCACCTTCCGGACGACAAATATCGAAAAATTGTCCCAAAGTGACCATCAGAAGTGCGTCAACTGATCGATTTTCTGCAGTGACATTTTAATGTTAAACATTACATATTTTTTAATCGATTTATAACAACGCATGCGTCAGATGAGGTTGTGACCTGATTTACTTTAAATAGTTGATAAACCGAACAAACTTTATATACGCCGCTTTAGCGCAGGTAGTTAAGGCCTTGGTTCATTATCTAAACGTTTTGGGTTCGAATCGTGGTGTGAGATGTTTTTTTTTTTTTTTCGATTTTTTAAATTTAAATATTGAACCCTGTATTATTTAAGCCATTTTTCATGTAACGTTTGTTCGTTTGCCTTACGTTATTTTTTTTTGTTTTACCCCCCCCCCCCCCCGCTTAATTAAAACGTTGTTTTCTTTTCTTACTTCGCTTATAACAATGCTTACATCGTCGTCGTCGTAACGCTCAACGACTTTCAAACATCTTTCACTTCTGGCTGGCCGATTTTATTTTCAAACTTCGCCTCAGGGGTTCAGCTTCGATCCTCCTCTACCCCCCCCCCCCCCGGCTTCTTTTTTATTTAACACCACACACCCCTACAAACACCCGGGCAACGCCGGGTACCTCTCGCTAGTATAATATAAATGCAGGTGTACCTCGGGTTGATTCTGGGACCTGTATTATTCCTGATATTCATAAATGACCTTCCTGATAAAATTGTCTGAGATGGGTATATTTGCCGATGACATCACGCTCTATAACAGACATCCAAGGCAATGGCAGAAATCTTAAGAGGAAGAAGACTGTTAGATGGAAAGGCTGTAAATAAGAAAAAAATTAAGTGAAAATGAGATTAGGGTAAGCCTAGAATCGAACCCTGTAGGCAAAGTTAAGAAATGGAATGTGAGAAATTAAGTCTATTGTTAATTCTTTTAGAAATCTGAATCTTAATCAGTAAAAGAATAAACAATGCAAATTAACATCTTCATCTCCTTACATAGTCCCTTGTAGACATGGTTCCAAATTATAGCCTCTTATGTCAAAACGGCAATATGCTTTTAATCACGTTGACACACCAGTTCTCGTTAGATCACCGAAGTTAAGCAACATTAAGCCTGGTCAGTAACAGATGGGTGACTAATTTGGGAATTCCAGGTGCTGTATGTAGGAGAACGTCAACATCTCCCTGCAAGAGTTGCAAAAACCTAACGTTGTCATCTCCCTTAACAGGGATGTACATGCGACTGGAGACTGCTTGTGAATTTCATACTCCCATGAAACTTCCTCCTTTGGAGGAAGCCAGTTAAACTCACATAGGGTTTATACTGTTTCCTTGCCTTGATTGGAGTGACAAAGAGTAAAAAATATCTGTCCATCCCATTAACTCTTATCCTCGAATGCCTTTTAATTTTTAGTCCGTCTCATTAGTAAAAAGAAAGAAAACACATCTTTGTGAAATCAGTTGATGCGCTCGTAGCAAAACAAAAAGAAAGACACAGAGCACTATTCACTGTACGCAGGTCTGAACGCTTCCCCCTAACTTCTCCAATGGCCTGCTTTTATCGTGTCCGAGCATGCATTAGCAGGTGTTTCATGTGACCGTGAGAGAACTGTGCGAGATCAAGGGATTTAAAAGATCACGGATGCCATCGGATCTCTTTGATTTTTTTTTTTCTTCTCGGCCCACAGGACAGACAGACATAAGGGCACTTCTGAGGTAAGTGTTGATTATTTATTTATCGTTTGTGTAGCCACACAAGGCACAGACGCGTGGCCGCTTGTTTCTTTGATGACTATCACAGCACTTACCAGATGGCTTAAGAGGCTGGTGGTGAATGCTAGCACCTGTATTGAATTCTAAATAAAACTGTATTTTGTATTTTATGTTTTTGTTTTGTTAATCTTTTGTAATTGAAATGTATTTATTTTTTTTATCTCAAGCTTTTGATATTGTGCCAATAGTTGGAGATCATTTACAGACCTTCGAGCTGGAATCAATATTAGTGATTCGGCAGGGGAGTTTGAATTACTGAAAACCTTCCTCGAGTGTCTTCTGTCTCTTAATACAATGGTTTGTCAGGACAACCTGACATGAGGATACTTCATGCTACAAGTAAACTCTGACCAAATATTAAAAAAAAAAATACAGGGTGTCCAAAAGTCTTGGGTACATTTTAACATTAAATATCTCGAGAACTATTATTACGGATATAAAAATGCATTTGGTTTATTCAGAAAGCTTGTAGTCTCAGGTTTTACATGGAATTTTCAAAGATGTGAACATCATTGATCACATGACACATATCAAGCCGATAGTCCAATTCTTAGAATAGTTGCAAAAGCTTCCGTTATCTGGGCCTTCAGCTCATCCATTTGGAATGGGAAATGTATAGACCAGTCGTTTCACAAATCCACACATCAAACACACAAAACTCCTTTTCTGGTAGAGTTAATGCTGTTACTTGATCTGAAAAAAAAAAAAATGAAAAAACTCAACGGCGTTACAAAAAACTAAATGTATTTAGCTTTCAAATTGCACCACTTTCATCGTACTACCATAGTTAAGCAGATATGAGGACTGGAAATGTGTCCAAGACTTTTGCAACACCCTGTATAGTTCTCTTAGTCTTTCTGTCTGTCCGTTCCACTTTTTTTCACAGTTGCTGGGTGAATCCTGCTGAAATTTTGTATGGACCTTTGTTATAAGGTGCAGTGAACTGAGTAGTATGGTATACACTCTATGCACGTAAGTAAGGAATTAATAGGGAATAGTCACCACAATACCACATTGGCCAATCCTGCTGAAATTTTTTATGGACCTTTGTTATAAGGTGCAGCGAACTGAGTAGTATGGTATACACTCTATGCACGTAAGTAAGGAATTAATAGGAATAGTCACTACAATACCACATTGGCCGATGTAGCTGAAATTTTGTATGGACCTTTGTAATGATAAGTTGCAACAAACTAAAAATTGTGGTATTCGTTCGATGCATAGTAAGCAATTAATAAGGATTAATATTTAATGCAAAATAAGTACAAATTTAATCGTATTCAACCATCAGTTTGACATAAAGCACTCATCCGTAGATTCCAAAACGTAGATTCCATGAACAAAGCTTCTTCCTGCACGCCTGTGGAACACTTTTTCGTTTGCCTGTTTCTCACCTGACTGCAATTTGGATGTCTTCAAGTCCAACATAAACAAATTCCTGATGAACTGCCCCCTTAAATAAGACACTTTATCAAATCTCCAATACTAACTATTACTACTATACTACCCCATTGATTACTGTACATGCAATAACCCTTATCCCCGAGTGGCTTCTGGATCTTGATAAGGGGTGATCTCTATATAAAAAAAAAAAAAAAAAATCTAAAATAACAGGCTATAACTTTTGCTGATTTTTAACAGACTAAAAAATCTAGTCATTGTTTTATTTTTGTGTAAAATGCCCCCTTTTAGGGAGCTGGATATCTTCCACATAAAGTACCAACCTTCTGTCCCATTTTACCCTTGTAGGGAAATAGATTGCGACATAAGGTAAAGTGAACCTTTATAATAAATTTAAATAATTATTTTTTGTGTACCTGCCTTCTACAGCAAAGTTAGGCACAAGGACAGTTTATTGTCAGAACACAGCCCTCTCTCCCCAAAAAAGTGGCTTGCTTAAAGGTTGGAAAGTTAGTTGTAATCAGAATAATTTTAGATCTGTTATAAATCAACCCACACTACATAGGAGGAGGCAATGCCTGGGATATTGACCACAACATATATTATATTTTTACCCTTGTCTTGGTATATTTAAATATAGACTCTTTAGTTGCTAGAATGTACGCTCCCTAATAGGGTTTTACTAAATATGTACAACAAATTACGGCACAAGGAAGCATGAAAACTGCGCCTGTTGTTTGTGTTATAGTTATGTACGTTATTCGAACAACTCGTAATAAATAATTAAATTATTATTTTAATAATACAAAATTATTAGTATTTTTAATAATACAAAATTATTAGTATTTTTAATAATACAAAATTATTACAATTTTTAATAATACAAAATTATTAGTATTTTTAATACAAAATTATTACTATTTTAATAAATCATTACTAAATTATTTGTATTTTTAATAAATCATTTCTAAATTATTACCATTTTAATAAATCATTACTTAATCCCTATATTATATTATAATGAAAGAGATGCAGTTTTTTTCCCTTTGGACCAAAATACCGTAGGTTTACAACAACAGATTCTACATACAAAGTTATTGTCTAAACTTATCTAACTACACTACGTCTTTTCATACACAGTTATTCTTTATATTTAGATCCTACATTGCATCCTAGGAGATGCATCATCACTATTGCCCTGACCTATACACAAAGTTGTTTGTATTTTCCCCTCTCCCTGACACGTCTCAGAAAAGATCGGGTAAATATATAACCATTACAACTATTTTGCCATGACACCCTTATTAACTGGATTAAACACTCTTTCAAATACAACAACCATTACACTTCACTATTCAAAAATAATGATTTCTCCTGAGTAACATTTCTTCCTATTCTCATTGAGAAATTCTATTATTCCAGATCATGCAAAAAACGAACACATACACCCATATTCAAGATGGCTGCCCGATCTTCTTGCATTTACATAGATTATTTACATCTAATGAAAATACTGTTCCTTTGTTTTCAACCGTCCAACTTTTCTTCCTTTACTCATTTGATGTAATAAACAATATCGTCAAAACTTATGTGACGAATATTTGAACGAATCTCTGGCGTATGTCTATAACATAGATCCTACCCCCACTCTAAGAACATTATAACTGAAGTCTGACCTCCGATGCTAAACGTCATAAAAACATTTCCTGTAGTTACTGTTACCATGAAAATGATGTAAACAATTTTTTTATAATTAAACAATCAACACCTTTTTTGATGATAAACATTGTTAATAGAAATAGAAATATTAAATTATCAGAACATATTAAAAAATTTAAACAATATAAATAGAACTTTTTTATAATTTTAAACTATGAAAACCTTGTTTAAGTTTAAGTTGATGTAAACGTCTGGACAACTTCGATCATGGAAAATATGAACATGACAAAATTATTCAGGACAAAAACTTCATTGACCCGATTGACCCCTCGAAACACATGCAAACCATAGAAGGTTTATGGTCCCATTGTCAAAAAAAAAGAAAAACTGAGAAAAGTTGGAAACAAGGAAACTTTTGGGACGCATATGATGGAATTCATGTGGTGAAGGAGGGAAAAGAGAGAAGTCTTTCCCCGAAGAATAAAATGCATTTGTGAACAATATTTATTTTTAAATAAAAAATTAAAAAGTTTACCATTATAAACAGTTCTATTTACATTGTTTAAAATAAATTTGAAAACATTTTGTGAACAATATTTCTTTCAAAATTAAAAAAAAATCTATTTCTGTTGTCTAAAATTAAAATGTTCTATTTATATTGTTTATAATATAATAAAAATTCAGTATATATTGTTTAAAATAAATAATTGTTTATTATTTAAAGAAAATTTTCTGTTTAAGTATGTGCATATTTTTGGTACACAACTATGGCCACCACCTTTAACATAAAAAATTATATTGTTTAATATTCGAAAAATTACGTATTTGCAGAAAATTTAAATGTGATATTCGTTTTCAGCATACCCAAAAACCTATAAAAGTCGTCATTTCAAAGAAAAATGTTCAGGTGGAAACCAAGTAAAAAATTACCGTTTAAAATTATAAAAAGTTCGCTGCATATGTATTTTTTTACCATGCTGAAACAATAACATTATTTCGAAAGCCATTCTTAACATGGGGATGGAGGGAGGGTGTTTTGTAACTATTCTGTGCTTCCAACTAACAATTTAATAAAAATAAAAGTGCGTATGAACTTATTGAACCGCGCTATTTTAATATAATATTTTCAAGTTAAATTAGAGTTTTACGATATCATTTTTTTTTTAAATTGTTAGGTGAAAATACAGAATAGTTACAAAACACCTTCGACGCCAGGGATCCTGCTAAGATAGCTGAGGGGGGGGGGTATGGTTGGGGACGCTATGCTGACAGGTGTCCATGAAATTCTGTCGATCAGAAAAATACTGTTTCAATGAATGGAAAATATAAATCTGATAATGGGATTCTTTGGAACAAAGGATCTGAGGGGAAAGATTGTTTTTCTGGTTGGTTTGGTAAAACTGGATTTTTTGGTTTGGTAAAACCAATTGAAGCAGACAAGTACAATAATTGAGATTCAGAAAGACCAGACTTTTGTCGTCAAGCGTATAGAAAAACTATACATCAAGAGAGGGGTGACTTCAGTCTCCCAACTGTTGCATGTCTGGCCAGTTGGCGACTCAGATAGTTGCGGATGGTGATGGACCCAAATTGGGGAAGAATCAATATTGATATCACAAAGAACCTTTAGAATATATAGGGAGATGGGTGGACAGATAAATAAATAAATTGACTTAGTATATATTTGGAGATAGAAAGGTACAGGTTGAAAGAGAGGGAGAGAATAGAGAGGGAAAGAGAGATAATCTCAAAAAGATGGGGGAACCAATTTCATAAAAAACAGACTGGCCGGCTGAGATATATGTCCTCAAACTTGTGAGTTAACTTTAAAAGAAAAAGCCCTGAGAACTAGCCTAAAATCGCCAAGTGGAAGAAAGCTATTGGAAAAAGAAACTAATTAAGATTTTGTTTTACCTTAACGGAAAAGCACCTGTAACCAGAAACCTAATTGCTTAAGTCTAGAGACGGATCCAATGATCTAAACTCTTCCTTTGTACGAGATAGATATTGAATTTTTTTTTTTTTTTTTTGTCAAATAACACCCGTCTAGCTGAAACCACTGTCAAAAATTTTCCCCACTCTTTAGCTGTGCCAAAACCAAAACGTAGATTCCATTAACAAAGCTTCTTTCTTAGAAGTGCACGCCTGTGGAACTCTCTTCCGTTTGCCTGCTTCCTACCTGACTACAACCTGGATGTCTTCAAGTCCAACATAAACAAATTCCTGATGAACTGCCACCTTAAGTAGACACTTTATGAAATCTCCAATACTAACGATTACTACGATACTATCCCATTGATTACTGTACATGCAATAACCCTTATCCCTGAGTGGCTTCCGGGCCTTGATAAGGGGTGACTACCTTGTAAAAAAAAAATAAATAAATAATTAACTTTGTTACCTGAAAATTATCCGCAGCGTTGTCATTATTGATACTTGTGTTGTGGAGAAGGACCAATTGATTTTTTAGCTCTGCCCTGAACACTGATATTCCAGCTGCAACTGTGAGGAGCACCTATCTGCTGACACCAAAGAAATTCAACCACAGACGCTGATGTGAGACGATTACCCAACAGTACCACAGGTGTTGTATTCTCTTAGCATCAGAGTGCTATTTTCTAGGGGCCAGAGAGCGCCTAGTTGCATTTTGAGGGGTCCAGCACTTGATGGAGTAAAGGTGTTGCCACAGGGACTTACGGTTAGCGCACGTTTTCGTGCCTGTGTTTGCGACCTGACCCCTGCTGGGTAACTGTTATAATAAAAAATTCTAATTTAGTAATTACTTATAAAAATCCTAATTAAGTAATAATTTATTAAACAGTAATGTTATTAATATTTTATTTAAATCGTAATAATTTAGCAATATTTTATTTAAATCGTAATATTTTAGAAAAAATAGTAATACTTTAGTATATAAGTTATGTTTCATTAAAATTGTAATATATAAGTTATGTTTCATTAAAATTGTAATATATAAGTTATGTTTCATTAAAATTGTAATATATAAGTTATGTTTCATTAAAATTGTAATATATAAGTTATGTTTCATTAAAATTGTAATATATAAGTTATGTTTCATTAAAATTGTAATATATAAGTTATGTTTCATTAAAATTGTAATATATAAGTTATGTTTCATTAAAATTGTAATATATAAGTTATGTTTCATTAAAATTGTAATATATAAGTTATGTTTCATTAAAATTGTAATATATAAGTTATGTTTCATTAAAATTGTAATATATAAGTTATGTTTCATTAAAATTGTAATATATAAGTTATGTTTCATTAAAATCGTAATATATAAGTTATGTTTCATTAAAATTGTAATATATAAGTTATGTTTCATTAAAATTGTAATATATAAGTTGTTTCATTAAAATTGTAATATATAAGTTATGTTTCATTAAAATCGTAATATATAAGTTATGTTTCATTAAAATCGTAATATATAAGTTATGTTTCATTAAAATTGTAATATATAAGTTATGTTTCATTAAAATCGTAATATATAAGTTATGTTTCATTAAAATCGTAATATATAAGTTATGTTTCATTAAAATCGTAATATATAATTTAATGTTTTATTAAAATCGTAATATATAAGTTATGTTTCATAAAAACCCATATAATTTAATGTTTTATAAAAATCATAATAATTTGGTTATGATTTATTAGAAATTAAACAATTTAGTAATGTTTTATTAAAAAGTAATAATTTAGTTATTATTAAAATTGTAATTTTTTATTGAGTGTTATTAAAATAATTTTTTTTAAATTGTAATAATTAAGTTATTAGTTATTAAAAGCATTATAATTTAGTAATGATTTATTAAAAATAGTAATAATTTTGTAATAAATTATTTAAATAGTAATAATTTAGTAAAATGTACGTAGATTAATTTTATTTAGTAATGTTTTATTAAAATCGTAATAATTTTAGTTATGATTTATTAAAGTTGCAAGAAATTAGTAATTATTTATAAAAATATCTATAATTTAGTAAAGTTGTAAAAATTTAATGATTATTTGTTAAAAATACTAATTTAGTAATGATTTAATTAAAAATGTTTTTGACTACTAATGGGAGGTATGACTCCAATGATCTTAACAATCGTTTTTATAACCACGGTTATGACAATCAACCAATCAGAAGCTTAAAACGTTACTATAAAAAATATTGAATTTTGGATTAAATTCAGTTCGCTGTCAACCTCTGTCTCGAAATGACTGAATCATGACTGCATTGATTCTTTACCGCCATCTTTGTTACTAAGAATTACTCTACACTCGAAATCGTGACTATCTTGATTCTTTGCCGACTTGATTTATTGATGCCATCTTTGTTCAACACAATGTCTCAACACTTAACAGGTTATGTGCCCAGCCATCATTTTTGCCTTAACGGATCAGAATCTAAATTCGAATTGTGGTAGGTGAAATTTTGGGGGTATTTAAGGATACGAAAACTACACAAAATTATACAATCGCCGCCAGAGAATCCTAACGATCCCGAATTTCTTGAAAAGTACACAACTGCCTTTGCAGAACTGATTCAATGCTTAGACGATAAAAGTCTGCCTGATTATAAGAGAAGCCTTGGATGATGGACGGAAAGCATTGAAAATATTTAAGAGAGCATTATCTAGCAAAAGAGAAACCAAAAATTATATCTCTATATACAGAACTAACGTCTCTAAAATGTAACAAAGATGAAACTATTACCGACTATATTATAAGGGCAGAAACAACCGCCAATGCCTTAAAACTCTCCGGTGAAATAATAAGCGATAGCCTATTAATATCAATGACGTTCAAGGGACTTCCAGCCGATTTTAAACCATTTACAACTGTTATAATGAAAAAGAAACAAGCCCATAACTTTCAGTGAATTTAAAGTGGCATTGCGCAGCTACAAAGAGACGAATTGGACGCTTGTGGACAATAATAACTCTAACAATATCATGAAGTTCAAAAATGCTTCCCCAAAACCGACACAACCAAATTACACATCTCACTGCAATGTTTTCCCCAAAAATAATTAAAAAAAGAAAAAAAGAATGAAATTATCTGCTATAATTGTGGATGACCCAACCACAAAAGTTTCCAATGTCGATATAAACACTCTAAAATGAACTCCGTAAAAAACGTTAAGAACTTTAATGAAAAACATATGTAACTTTGACAATACGACACACGGTAAAAATCTTCTTGTAGACTGTGGTGCTACAGCACACGTTATCACCAAGGAATCTGATTTTATTAATTTTGATTAAAACTTTAATCTAGAGTTATTTTGTCAAACTGACTGACGGTAGTCAAATAAATGATATAGTCTTGAAAAGAGGTGATGCTAAAATATCACTAAAAATAATAAAGGCAAAATCTGTAACTGTATTCTAAAAAATGCTCTTTTCATACCTACATTCAAGCAATACATATTTTCCGTACACGCCGCCATTAAAGAAGGTGTGAATATAAAGTTTAGCCAAAACAAGTCAAACTTGATATACTCAAAAGGAACTGTATTTGACATTAAAGAAAATGGCCGACTATATTATTTAAAAAGTATGGTTCCCTCAAAAACTGCCTGTCATGACTTGGAAACCTGGCATAAAATTCTAGGACACTGCAATACAGCTGATATTAAAAAATTACCAAATGTATTTGAAGGCATGAAAATAATATCTTCAGACGATCTCCCAAATTGTGATGTTTGAGTACAGGGAAAAATGGCAAAATATATAAGCAAAACACAAGACAAAAAGGCCACGAAAATTCTCTCACTTGTGCACTGTGACTTGGCAGGCCTGATAAGCCCGATGGGAAGAGATAATTTGAGGTATGCATTGAATTATGTTGACGATTATTCAGGTTTAATTATGGTTTATTTCCTAAAAACAAATCCGACACTATCCTCGCCACTAAGAAATATTTAGCTGACTGATATCGCCCCGTACGGCTCAGTAAAATGTATTCACTCAGACAATGGGACTGAATTTACTAATAAAGACTTTGAACTTCTATTAATTAACCATTGTATTAAACGATAAATCAGCGCCATATTCCTCATTTTAAAATCGCACCGCTGAAAGAGCATGGTGGCCTCTTTTCGAGACTGCAAGATGTCTACTTATCGAAACGAAATTAACTCATAATTTATGGATGTACGATTTAATGGTAGCAGCATATATCAGAAATGGATTGTTCAATAGAAGATTGGGCAAAATCCAGTATGAAGCGTTTTGCAGTTAAAACCAAAATTGAACCAAATGCATATATTTGGTTCAAATTGCTTCACATTCATAGAGAATACCCGTAAACTAAATATTAAAAGCGAAAAATGTACCTTCGTAGGTTATGATAAAAGTAGTCCAGCATATTTAATCGACTTTTCAGACCAAAATGCACTAAAAAAGGTTAGATGTGTAAAATTCAATGATACATTGAATTTAAAAAATGACGAACCAGTGAGCAAATATTACCTAGTATTTTAATCGATCACAATTAAAATGTTAATAATGGCGACAATTGCAGTAGAACTACTGACATAAATATTAACTCGACATGCCAATAACCATTAAGGGAGTGAAAAAGGCCAGACTTCTTAAAAATTGAAAAGATACAAGACTACGCAGTGGATTACTGTTACTCGTTGAAAAGCGCAACGGAAAGTTATAATGAGGCAATTAATTCAGAAAATCACCAAGACTGGAAAAATGCTATGGAATCCGAATTGAAAACTTTATCTGAAAATAATGCATATGAAATGGTGACAAAACCAAAGGATAAGAATATAATTTCTTCTCGCTGGTTTTTCTCCAAATAAATCACAGCTTTTGGCAGGGAAACATTTAAAGCAAGATTTGTTGCAAAATGTTTTTCACAAATTTCTGGAGTGGAATATTTTGCCACATTTTCACCGACAAATTTAACAACAATTAGAATTCTATTACAATTTGCCGCTCAATACAATTTAAAAATACATGAAATGGATATAAAAAATGATTATTTAAATACTCCGATTGACTGTGAGATTTATATTTACACCCATATGGACACTGAATATGTCACTGTACGGTCTAAAACAAAGTGTTCACAATTGGAATTTAACGCTCCATAATTATTTAATAGAACAAGAATTCAAGCAATGTCCCGTAGATGCATGCATGTATACCAAAAATATAGGTAATAAATTATTGATTTTGGTTTTTGGGGTTGACGATATATTACTCGGGTCAAGTTGCGACAACACTTTAAAAGATCTTAAAAATAAATGAAAAAATTAAAATGGCCGATCTTGGACAATTGTCATGGTTCCTCGGTATAACGTTTACCTGTGAAAATGAAACTATAACAATAAACCAATCACGGTACGTTAACAAAATCCTGCTACAGTTAGGAAAGTAAGATTCCAAACCATGTAACTCCCGTTGATATTGATATAAATAAAAATACAGACACCAAAACTAAATTAATAGACAATCGATTATACAGAGAAATTATTGGAAGTCTAATCTGTTTAATGACCGCCACTAGGCCTAATATATGTTATACTGTAACAAAGCTATCTCAAAACTTATCAAAACCGACAATTGAGGGCTTACCTCGTTCAAAACAAGTCCTTCGTTATCTAAAAGGAATCAAGGAACAGTCTTTAATATTTAAAAAGTCAACATATCCTCTAAATTTAGAAGGATTTTCAGATTAGGATAACTCTGAGGATTGAAAAAATATAACATGATACTGTTTTAGACTGTCAAAGACTGGACCTATGACCTAGAAAACTAAAAAACATTAAAAAAACAAAAACAAACAATTGTTGCCCTTTCTACATGTGAGGCAGAGTTTGTGGTACTTATATATTCAGCAGAGGAGACAATTTTTCTAAGCAACCTTCTAAAGTTTAAAACCAGATCTAAGTAAAAAAAAACAACAAAAAAACAATAGTAATTTATTGTGACAATCAGCGTAGTATCTTATTAGCAAATAATTCTATGATTCATCAAAGGTCGAAGAAAATTGATATCAGATACCATTTCATAAAGGATGGTATAAGAAAAAAATCTATTTCTATTAGTTATTTAATATCTGAGAATAATATAGCCGACATTTTCAGTAAACCTATCAAACGGATAAAATTAAAACATTTTATAGTCGAACTTTGGAATTTAATCATGAATAAATCTATTGTCTGAAATCCAAAATGAGAAGTCAAAACCACACAAAAAAAAAATAAAATAAAATAAAAAAAATAATCTATATATTAATTTGCTTGTCCGTACGGTGTCACGTCATCATCATCGCAAACATTAATTAATGAAACGCGTCATCATCATCGCAAACATTAATTAATGTGAATTATCTCCCTTTATTGTTCAATCTTTATCAGTTAAAAATCAGTAACCCCTTTTATTTCCCAAAAGTTCCCGAACAAAAAAAAATAATAATAATAGCTGTCTATTTATGGTTCCGAATTATTTTAAAGACAATTATGCCTAGAAATTTAAATTATATGGATAAATGCGTGCATGAAAAGTAATATTCTTAAGATTTTATTAAACCTGGAAAAGTAAAGAACAAGAAATTCAACCTGGAAAAGTAAAGAACAAGATATTCTAGTAAAGTAAAAAATAAGAATTTTTTAGACTTAAAATATTGCAGCTAAAAATAAAATTTGAATGTTGATAAATATTTTATTTATTATTTGCATATGTTGTTGTTTATTGTTGAGTTAGAAAGGGTGTCAGTCGCTGGATTGAACTTATTTCCCCCCTATTATTTGCATATATTTATGTAGTGAAAATTGTTTAAATAAAATTAATTCATTAGTTAGTTAGTTAGTAGATGGAATTAATAATTTTATAATTTACATAAAAATTAATAATTTTATTATATCATAATTAGGATCATTTAATTCATTTTTTAGCTGCAATATTTTAAGTCTTATTTTTTACTTTACTAGAATATCTTGTTCTTTACTTTTCCAGGTTGAATTTCTTGTCCTTTACTTTTCCAGGTTTAATAAAATCTTAAGAATATTACTTTTCATGCGCGCATTTATCCATATAATCCATGATTTTTCCAGGCATTGCTATTGTATTAATATATAAATTTATAATATTTATTAATGATTGTCAAAAAAAAATTAGCTCTCAAACACACATTTATGCAATATTTATCACAGTAGTTCCGAGCCAGGGTCTCTACCGAGACTGCGGGTCATAAATTTGTGATCTGTATAGAGCGTAAACTAACAAAAAAGAAGATGGCACTCGGTGTCTTTTTAGATATTGTTGGAGCTTTTGACAACATACCCTTCAGTAGTATGTTCAAGTTGCTACGAGAAATCAATGTGCCACCAGTACTCATCCCATGGATTGAGTATATGGTGAGGCACAGAACAGTTCAAGTAGAACTACTGAGGGCAACTGTTAAAAGGGAAGTAGTTAAATGAACCCTCAAAGTGGGGTTTTATCACCTTTACTATGGAACTGTATGCTGAATCCTCTTTTAAAGTTCGGTTTTTTAAATATAAAAAAACGATACACGGGATTGAACCTAAAATCTTTCCACCAACCCTCGGTACTCTAACCTTTACGTTAACATGTCATATTGGCAAAATCGCAGTAAAAAATATTTATATACAAAAAAAGTTATGCAAAATAAAAAAAAGCGTTAGTCACTTATGTACTTACTCTCCTGTTTGTTAACTCACATATTTTGTTGTAAACTTTTTTTCTACTGAGCCAATTTTCGAAATTTTTTTTTTCAAAATGTAGCTAATGAGGTGTTCTATCCAACTATATACTGTTTGAAATTTGGTTGCAAACGGAATTAGTGGTATGGGTTTGAATGTGTCTCGATTCATTCAATTTCGGACTTAAGCATATATTCAACCACTACCGTGGTTGAATGATAGTATAGTATTTTACTTACATTTTTAACGATGTCTTCTGTTTATTATTGTAGGAACGCTTATTCTATTTTATTCAGTAATAAATATATTTTTTTACATTTAACGCTACGAGTACGTTTTTTTTTTTTTTACTGTGCCACTTTATGTTTTTTTTTATTTACTTTTGAGTGAGCCTTACACAACAAAAAATATGTTTAGAAATATATGTTACAAAAGTCATGAATTAATTAAATAAATCACCAAAGTCACCATTCACAAATACACTGAATAACACAGAGTCAAAACATATTTTACGTCTTGTTCTGTTTTTTTTTTGTTTTACGACATATCAATCCTTTTTCGTGTTATTTAATGCCGAATCGAGTCATTTTGTAACATTTATGCAGCTTCACGCTGTTTACATAGTCATTACTTATGTTTTGTTCGTTTTATTTTGCTTCTTTTACAGGCATTCATCTTCTAATGCCCACCGACAATTTTTTTTTTTAATATGAAATAAAACAGTGTTTCATTACTTACGATTTAATTTATTTAAAGAAATATTTATTTCCTATTTAAAGATTTTCAATATATTTTATTTAACTGAAGAATTTTTCCATTATTTTTATTATATTGTTAGGTGAAGTTTCAGAATAGTTAACCCCCATCCCCATATTAAGAATGGCTTTCAGCATGATTCTTACAATAGTGGTATCAAAGTTTTTTGGTAAATAACGCTACTACAGAACACTGACCACTCTAATTTGTTTTGTTTTTTATAGGTAATTGAGGTCGCTGACAACGAATCTGATAGTCAAACTTGGGGCAAATTTACCGTTTGCATGGTATTAACCCCCGAACCCACGAATAACTTTCCACCATTTTGCAGCATGAACGACGGCTTGCTTCACCTAGCAAACTGCCTTCTCACATGGCGTATCAATCAAAAAATTACGGACTGACATTTTTTTAATGACTTACAGTTAAAGAAAAGTGCAATAAATTGGGGGACTTTTTTTTTATTTTTGTCTGGCGTAGTTTTTAATGTGGTTTACAAAAACATAAGCACCAAACATCTTTATGTTTTTCATTCTTTTTTTACGGGAGGGGGATTCAATTATAGAACTTATGTGGCTTAATAGGTGCTTTTGCAGTTTAGTTATATGTTTTTCCGTAAGTAACGCACCGACATTTACCAATTAGAACACCATTTAACATTTTCCGAAGATTTTACTATGTACATTGGGGGCGCGATCGGGTGAGGGGCGGATGTGATGTTGGGGCACGCGCGCCCCAACATCACATCCGCCCCTCACCCGATCGCGCCCCCAATGTACATAGTAAAATCTTCGGAAAATGTTAAATGGTGTTCTAATTGGTAAATGTCGGTGCGTTACTTTTTGAAAATTTGAAAATTCTATGTTCCAGGTAAAAAAAAAAAAACAGATAAATTACCCCCCCCCTACTCCAACTTGGAGTGCTTTCCTTTTCTTGTTTTATTTCTTTTTCAGCTAATTTTAAATTTTCCACCCAAAAAGTGCTATAATGTATTTTTGAAAATTAGAAAATTCTATGTCCTGGAAAAAAAAATCCCCTCCCCCCAACGTAGTTTTCTTGGTGAAGCCATCATTTATGCTACAACGTGCATGCGTGTAGCATAAACGGAAGCTGCAAAATGGTGGAAAGTAGTTCGTGGGTTCAGGGGTAAATACCATGCAAACGGTAAATTTGCCCCAAGTTTGACTATCAGATTCGTTGTCAGCGACCTCAATTACCTATAAAAAAACAAATTAGAGTGGTCGGTGTTCTGTAGTAGCCTATCTGGATATTTACCGGGTTTTTTTTTTCTTATTTTAAAACAAATTATAAAAAAAAAAGATACAAGACCATTAATTTTTTTTCATTAAATCGCTATTTAGGTGAAGGTTCAAAATAGTTAACCCTTCTCCCCATAACCGTTTTTTCATGCAGTAAAATACTTTGTTTCAATAATTATGGTTTAAATAAATATTTATTCCTTATTTAAAGATTTACAGTATATTTTATTTAACTGAAGAAATATTTATTGTTCATACATATATTTTTCCTTTATTTTTTTTACATTGTTAGGTGAAGTTTCAGAATAGTTAACCCCCCTCCTCATATTAAGAATGGCTTTCAGCATGATTCTTACAATAGTGCTATCAAAGTTTATTGATTTTTCTTATTTAACAAAAATTATAAAATTTAATTTAAATCTATTTTTTTGTGTATAAACAATCAAATGATCCAAAATCTACAATTAATTCAATTGTACCAGCTATCTCGAATAGGATCTCAAATATATCAGCTGACAAAAATTTTCAACATTTTACAACAACGCTGTAAGGCATTCAGGATATATGGATAATATAGAATACAAAAAATAACAAAAAGAAAAAAACCCTAAGATTAAAATGTTAGAATCAGTAATTACCCATTGTATGACCCAAGAGACCCGTAAAAACGATATAATACAATCTACTCTGAGCAAAAATAAGCCCATCCTGAAAGATGCTAATGTTAATTTCAAGCCACAAACAAAATAAGACAAATAGACGACAAAGACGAAAGAAGTCCATATGGTTTAATCCATCTCATAGCTCGAATGTAAAAACACACATACCTTAAGAATTTTTCAAAATAGTAGAAAACCCTTTTAAATACTCACATAAATATAGTACATTATTAAAAAAAAACGCTATAAAAATATACTTAACAATGCCGAATTTAGCACAAACAATCATATCTTGTAATAATATGAAAATAAAAAGTTCAGACACATCCCCTACCTATGTCCCATATAAATAAATGTAATTGACAAAATAAAGAGCTTTGTCCGCTGAATAATGATTTCATACATAAGAACGTTGTATATTCTTGACAAAACTTCTGATGCATGAAACCCATCTTAATAACATAATAACCAATGTCTAATCAAAATATTTCAACCATAGAAAGTCACACGGCTACCTTAAATAACAACAACTCACAAAACAATTCCTGTAATAATATTCCTAGAATTAACTCGCAACCAATGGACCAGTATACATCAGACTCTTCTCCTGAAATTTATTCAATTCAAAACCACCATATATCAAATACCAACTTCGATATTAACCTAATGAACTAAATTGAAATTCGATATAAAAACTTATACATATATAGACACAACTTCTAATTTAATAAAACTGAGAATCTCAAACACACATTCCTTCAAAAACGAAAATACACAGAATAAAAAAAGCCCTTCTTTAACTACCTTAATCAAAAACCTAACACTTAGGAAGATTTTAAATGGGATATACTAAAAAAAGCAAAATCTTCCACACCAGGATCTAAAATTTGTAATCTCTACATATCCAAAGCAGTTAAAATAATTAATTTCCCTAGAGTCACAAGCAATACTAAAAACGAATTAGTCTCACAATGCAAACACAAGAGAAAATTTAAATTACAGCCAGTTTGAAATAACATAGATAATTTCGCTTCACTGCATATTATCATTTTATTCAAAATACTCAATCTTGCCTTCTTCTCTTATATATAATCTAATATGTTCTTTATGAATCCTTCAATCGGCTTAATCGGGTGTTTCTCTTTTGTAATTCATTCTTCCTTCTTATTTCACCAACACGTTTTCATAGTGCATGTTAACTCTTAGCTCCCGAGCTTCACTTTTAGAAAAAATCATTTCATATTCTTTGCACACTTATATTCATCTACGTATAGCACTATCCTGACTCCCCCTTAATTTTACTATTTTAACTCATAATTTTCATATTTGATTATAACTTTATTGATATGCTTCTAAACTACCTCCCACAATCTAAATGGAAATAAAAACTTGATTTGCTCAACTGCAACTCATCTTCTGTGCCTTTCTGCAATCTCCTTTCGTCTGCAGAAATGCAATCGCCTACAATTCATCCAAGATCTTTTTATTAAATTCTAATATTGACTAACTGAAATTTAATAAGACAAATAACATTAGCATAAAAAATATATGTACGCCTATGTCACAGTAACATGTATTCGGTGGGTTTCTGACAGTACTTTGTATAGTTTTTAGCTTTAACTCATTTTTCTAAACTGAACGTATTCAACAGAGAGTCTGCCGACATTTGTATTTTTCAAGTACACAAATAAACACTGTTTTGCGAGTCGATTAAACATTTTACATAAAATAAAAACACTAAAAATTTAACCAATTCGGTAGAAAAGTAACTTATCTTCCCTTTGATAACATTTATTTGAGTGGCAATATGCCTTGTTTGAGGTGAATGTGAGCAAAAGAAACAAAAAGACATCTCGGGTGAATGTTGCTGACTGGTTGGTTGGTTTATACAGGTAGAGGATTGTGTCAAAAGTCAGGTACTTTCTGGAGCAATAGAATGATCCAACCATTTTTACCAGCTACTGTAGAAACAGATTTGATGCAAGTTTTCCATTTAAGTTCTTGTGTAAAAGTTGTGATAAGCTTATCAAAACAAGAGTCTTCATCAAAGTTCGTTTCAATTGAGGCAAAACAATGATCCGAGTGTTACAACTGTGTAAATCAAATCTATCACCTTTCTTTATTAGCAAAAGGGATGTCGAGTCTGCAAACAGAAATTTCCTTCTAAAGAAAGGTTCCTTGAATTACAGAAACTCAATGTCTTTCTGAATTGGACATCTTTTCATTTTCAAACGATCTGATTTTTCCGAAAAAGAATGATAAAAAGAGGGAAATATTCACATTTTTTTGCCATTATTTTTTAAATTTAAAACAAAGTCCCAAAATCAATGCGTCCTCTATCTCGATTTGAAAAAAAAAAATCAACAAATTGTTTCTTTAAGATATTCATATTACAATTGAAACCAGTGACGTCAGAATAAAAATACAAATTGAATCCGACAAATATTGCATAGTTTGAATATTTTGAATAAACAGACAAAATATCTTAAAAATGTTTTTTTTTTTTTAAATAAAATTGACTTTTTCTCATTGAAAATTACACATTTTCTTGAAAATGCTTCCAAGAGTGATTTGGTGAATTCTCATTACACTAGCGTGACGATGCGCCTAAAAAAAGTTCAAAGTAAAAAGATTTTATCCACATCACAACATGCAACAACATCTGAATAAATATTGAATATTTTCTACAACACCAAATTACATGATTCCTCTGAATTAGCACGCGCACACACACACACACACACACACACACACCCTGCTTCCCACCTGACTACAACCTGGATGTCTTCAAGTCCAACGTAAACAAATTCCTAATGAACCACCCCTTAAGTAAACACTTCAATAAATCTCCACACTAACTTACTGTACTTGCAATTACCCTTATCCCTGAGTGGCTTCCTGGCCTTGATAAGTGGTGACCACTGTGTAAAATAAAAACAAAAAAAAAAAAGCACAACTAAAAAATCTATGATTTTATTTTTTTAACGGAAATCGCTCCAGACAACGCATGAATTTACTTGATGTAAGGAGCTAAAAAACATATTCTGCTTCAAAGTCTAAAATCATCTCAGAAGAAGTGTGGGGTACATAGATTCTGTACCAAAACACAGCAATTATTCACCCTTTGTCAGAAACATTGTTCATGGAATATGATGACTAAAGGACAAAATAAAGGAAATGAGAGTTAATATCTGGAACAAGGCAGGATCAGAGTGTAGTATCTGTTCTGATGCTACACTCAAGTTGATTTGTCCTTAGTCGATGGAGGGAGAAACCTTTCAATACTGCAGTATTTTTTTTTTTTTTTTTGCCTACTTCCAGTGCCCTTTTTGGGGGGAGCTGGTTTTCCCCACATTAAAAATGACCTTGTGTCACATTTTGCTTATGCGGGAAAGCAAATAAATAACTATCATTCATTTTTAATGAGTTTTCAAATTTAACACATGAACTAAAATGTAACAATTTGCTAGAGACAGCATAAAAATGTCCATTAATATTTCTAAATGTTTGAGATGAGGATTGATAATTTGTATTATTTGAATGCTCAAACTACTGTTCTCATATTGTTATTTTCACAACATTTTGACTGATATAACCTTCGACCTTCTTCAGGTGTATCTTGTTGAACTTGGGAATCTTTTCATCAAACTCAAGGACTTGTGGCATAACAGATAAGGTACTAGGTAAAATTCTACTAGTGGTTGAACGTTCAATCCTCAGTGCAGACGATACTAAGAATACAATTGTGAATTACTTAAGACTTCTACTCAGTCATGGCTGACGGAACAAGAACATATTATCAGTGTGAATTAAATAAAGAGTTCCGTTAGAAACTCCGTGCAGATTCCTGTGTTCAATAGAAAGATTTTAGAATTCAACAAAATATATCTGAAGAAGGTTGGAGGTTATATCGACAAAACGTTGTGAAAATAGCATAAGAACAGTAGTCCAAAGAATTTATATGAATAAAAAATCTTTTTATATAAAAATATTTATATAGAAGTAAAATATTTCCAATTAAAAATTAATGGCCTCTGAACGTGTTAAATTAATGGCCTCTGAACCTGTTAAATTGCAAACTTTACTCTAAAGTCTGAGCATAAATATGCCATGGTTTATTTATGTTATTTTATTTATTTTTCGTGCTTCTTCATTATTGGAGCGAAATTCTAAAATCGAAGTATTGAATTTCGAGTAAAACCAATGGTATCTACTTAATTGTCATGTCACGGTAATGGACATATCCAAAAATTATGAAAAACGATAAGGTAGAAAATTAATTATTAATGAAAACAATTTTCAAAGACAATAAGCGAACATTAAGTTTACTAGAAAAAAGAAACCGGAGAGCTCGACTCGTAATAACCGAAAACAATTTTCTGAAATTGTAAGCTAAGTTAGAAAAACTCGATTTTCGCTGCCTTTGAAAACTGTTTTAATTCATAATTAATTTTCTACCTTATTATTTTTTGTAATTTTTTTTATATGTTCATTGCTGTGGCATGACAATTAAGTAGATACCATTGGTTTTATTTGAAATCAAATATTTCTAATTTCGCTTTAATAACGAGAAGCACTATTGACTAATTATGAAGAAGTCAAATCGATGTTTGCATTTTAAGTTACTCATGAATTATCCCCCCTTAACTAGAATTGGATTACTTTAAAGCCTTTACCGTTTGCCTTTAAAGTGGCGAACAGAATTTTTTTTTTTTTTTAACTAGCCAGGATTGAAACTCAACCGCCGAGGTGACAATCAGTGCTTCTAACTGTTACGCTATTTGACTGCTGTTAAGATGGGTTCACGAAATTACAATTATTAAATAGTGTTCAAACGTTTAAGCTCTATTTGTGTACGCAAAGAGCATTGTGTGTGTGTGTGTGAGATTGTGTGTGCGTGTGTGTGTGTGTATATATATATATATATATATATATAAAAATTTAAAATATATATATATATATATATATATATTTTTTTTTTTTTTTTTTAATTTTTTATTATTACATTTTCACCCCAAACAAGGCAAATTGCCACTTTGGTGTAGGGGGCTACTATCAGGGGAAACAACTACTGGGGTACTATGTAGGGATTTGGGCAGCAAGATGTCGGTTCACGTTACACTTGAACTTCTGCACGTCAGTACTGTTGGGGAAGCAGGGACCTGGAATGGAATTCCAGAGTCTACCGGTTCTGGGGAAGAAACTATTGGAGTAAAAAGATCTTTTACATCTAGGGATCTCTACAGTGTGGGGGTGGGATTTAGCAGCCTGTCGGGTTTGTCGAGGGTGCTCACATTGTGGGGGCACAAGTGATTGCAGTTCGTCAGAGCATTCACCACTAAAATACTTGTAGAAAAGGTAGAGGGATGCAACATTTCGTCGATGGGACAGAGACTGAAGCTTAGATGTCAGTTCAGGGCCTATCAGGTTTGCGACTCTCTTTTGAACCTTGCCAAGGAGCGAGAGACTAGTAGCAGATGCACCAGCCCAGATGTGACAGCAATACTCCATACATGGGCGAATGGTGGCCTTATAGAGGTACAGGATACTTTCGGGTGTTAGTAGTTGTCTAGCACGGTAGAGAGAGCCCACCTTTCTTGCAGCGGCCCTGGCAATGCCTTCAATGTAATTGTTCCAACTCATGTTTCCTGTGAACGTTAGGCCAAGGAGTTTGAAAGATGTACTCTCAGATAAAGAGCCGTTGGCCATTGCTATAGGTGGTAGATATATATATATATATATATATATATATATATATATATAATTTTAGTCATTCAATAAATTTTAAAATTTAGGACGTGAAATTGTTAAATTTCACATCAAAATCAAAAGTATTTTATTATTCTATGAAAGACAAAGAATACATTTTCATCCTTATATATATATATATATATATATATATATATATATATATATATATATATACGTTTTATTTTTTATTACGGTATTTTTCTGTTAAGTTACATTATTGTTTCAGCTACTCGGCCGTTCTTTTGGCCGTCTGTATCTTCCTCAGACTTTTACATATATATATATAATTATAGAAATGCAACTTTGTCTCTATGTGTGTATGAGTTCGTTCCTTATAGACTCCCAAACGGCTGAACAGATATTCTTAAAAATTTACAGAACTTTAGTAAATAAGTTTGGGGGTGATCTAAGTAGACTTTTGTCTCAGAATATCCCCAATAATTACCGATAATCGCAACCGTTATTTTAATTTATCTATCATCAGTAAAGT